>NW_005054607.1:216592-226110 GCF_000277835.1 Geospiza fortis | reverse complement strand
TAAGGTGTGAAATATGATACACAGTAAATTCATAATCTGAGATGTTTCTAGGTGGACATGCAAAATAAATGACCATTCTGTTTGTCTAGCAAAGTAACAGTAATCATGGACCTTAATTTTGGAGTACGGTCTGAAGTACTTTAATCCAGGCATGTGTTTCATAAACAGACATGATGGAATAAAAATGTTAGGAGAAATCTTTCTGTTCAGTTAAAATATTTTTTCAGGAGTTTTTGGAAGGAGAATCTTTGAATAAAGTTAAATATACATATATTGTGATGGCCCATTGACTGTAGGAGGAACTTTATTTGTAAGAAAGTTTAACATCATAATCTGTACAAAATGGGGTCTGAATAAATCTCCTATTTATTACCTGTTGGATGCCTATCCCTTCTTTTAATTATTTTCATATTTTAAATTATATTTAATTATTATTTAATTATTGGTCATAATTTTATTTATTTTGTATGGTATACTCACATATGACTGCACACACATACAGAGAAGTATTTTGCACAAGGTATTTGGTAGACAGCTGGGAATATTTTGCTAGGTTGTAGCTGAATCTGTGAGTTGGGAAACTGAAATGTCTGCATTGAGTTGCATATTTTCTGTAAAGTTCTGCATTTCTTAGAAAAGCTGGTTACAATAAAAATACATTGAATGAGGTCTTTTAGCATCTGGGATAGAAATCTCTGATTGGTTTAAGTGAAAAAAGGAGACACAGCTCCTCTGCTCTTTGCCATCTCTCTTTTGTTTCCTTAAGGGAAAAAAAAAGAGGGGGGAGATGTGAAGGGAGGCTTGCAATATCTTGTGGGGCAGGTGTTGAAAGGAAGAGGAAAGGAGAATCAGCATGCAGGCAGGTCCTTAGTTTTTCAATAGCGTGTTTTTGTGATAATGTTACATGGCAAAACCATGGAAGCAGCATCAACCAAGAAGGTGATGTACTTTTATGCCAGCACGGGTTACATTTCTTTCTAAAATAAATGTTTTATATAATCTACCTTTGCTAGTTTGTATATGACTGTGGGAAAAGAGAGGAATTTGATTTGGTAGGTGACTAAAACCCTTAGGAGAAGCTTGAAACAAAAAACAAATTTGTGTTCCAGTTTTGATGTGGGATGTGTACAATGAAATGTTTGTGACATTTTTAGATTAAGGCCAGACATACAAGAAAATCTTCACATGTTTTCAGGCTTTGACAACATGTTGAGGGCTCAGATTGTATGAGATCTCTTAAAGAGAGTACAAAAGTGAGATAAAAGTGACTGAATCAAACCTTGGAAGAAAATACTAGTAAAAGATACTAGGAGTGATATATACTGCTAGGAAATTATAATTAGGGAGATTGAGAATAGCAGAGGATTTGCTTGCTCTCTCAACACTGAATAATTCTGCTCAAAAATAAAAGATGAGCCTTTGATTTGATTAGGATAAGGTTATTCATTATCTTTACAAAAGCATCTTCAGCACAATACAATAGTAAAAAAGGACCATCAGATCTAAGCAAAAAAAAAAAAAAAAGGCAATTGGTATAAATTGCATATCTAAGCAGGAAAGGTGTGCAACAAGCAAGGAGAGAAGCCATTTTAAGTTGAAAGTTTTGGTCTTCAGTGTCTGACTCTTGATTTATGTTCTCTGCACTGCTAGATTTCAGTTTCTTCAGTAAGCTCAAGTTGTTGATTCACCCATGTCTTTGTCTAGTTTTACTCAGGCATTCTAAAGGCCGGGCTGTCTCATCACAAACAAGACCAAGCATTGACCAATGTTCCTTTCCTACTCAGTATCTTCAGGCAAACAACACCTTCAGCTGTTCCAGCTGGTACAAGACCACTGCAAAGTAGTAACACAAGATCATGCTTTGATGTTTGCTGGATATTGCTTTACACAGAGCAGCTTTCACTCAGAATCAATGAGTCTGCTCTTTGCTAGTTATGTCTAGTAAATTTTGAACTATTTCTTAAAATTACACTGCTTACAAATTATTGGAATCTGCCTGGACATCACAAGCAAAGCTGAAAAAAAGTTAGATGCACATTCAGAGTGTAGAATTTCGGGTAGGGTTGAAGACACTGGGTAATCAGCAAAATTAAATTCTTCATTTAATGTCTTTTGTGCCTTCTGAATACTGAGTTCTGTCAAAATGCCAGGACATGGACAGGACACTTCAGCATAGTGTTTGTGCCAGAAGTTTGGAGATGCTTGTCACATATGTAGACTTCCTGGATGGTTTTTTTTGATCTTTTTGTGTATGTTGAGATTCCATATTCATTTTCTCAAACACATTCATTTAAGGAAAGGATCACAGTTTCAGGGTGCTTGTGCTTCTGACCACTTCTGTTCTCTGATGCACACCCTTTTCCACTCATTCATAGTTCCTAAATATTTTAACTGCTGTGGTTACAAAATCCCTGCTTAATGAAAGCTCTAACAGGACAAGCTCATCCCTCCTGTATGCCCATGGATAGTGGCAAAGGTTTGTCATATATCTTATGGTCAATGGCTCAGCTCTAGGGGAAAACCAAAACAGATCACCAACTTGAACCCCTGATTAATAGCTTCCATAAAGACCACTAACTTGTCATTAAAGCATCCTGTCTTAGAAAAATATTCCCTGGGCATTTCGCGTTTTTAAGTTGAATTCTCCTGCTCTCTTTTCTTCTTGTCCTCTATTGAGCCCTATCTTTTAACAGTTTCTTTTGAGGCAGCTAATCAGACAGGTAAATGAACTGTTTTGTCTTCTTTTTATTTTTTCAATCAACAAGCAATATATATTTTAGAGACCGGGTTAATTATTCTGTGACAACACTTGACAACACCAGAGATAAAATGCAGCACTTTTGGCTGGAGCATGAAGCTGTCAAACTTCTTCATTCAAGTAAAGTGAACATATAAACTATTAGAGTTCTGAAATCTTTGTAACAACTGTAGTCTGTTGTTGTCCTTTTGCAGCCAATAATTACAAGGCAGTTGATTAGACAGTTGATACAGGACTAGGAGAAGGTAAACTGTGCAAGGATCATTAAACTTACTTTAAAAAGGTCTGCTGTTCAAAATAGCATCAGGCTTGTTTGTTTAAGGAGACTTCTCATAGTTACATTAGGGAGAGCAGTGCTTTTACCACTCAGACCTCTCATTAGAAATGATTGCTTACAGGTCATCTATAGGTCTCCAGCCACAGACAAAACCAAAACATTTGTTTTGTATGACATTCATTTAATTTTTAAAATGTTGGGGAAGAAAAAGGCCAGTGTAGAGTATTTTAATACTAAATGTTTCCTTGGTAAAGGAAATTTCAGCTAGGTTTCTGCTTCAGCACCAGTTGATGGTTGCTTTAGAAATTAAAAATCTTTCTCAGTATAGATATGGTTTGTATCCAAAACTCCTGTGATATACTTTTGAAATGTTTGGATTTGTTTTGAATCAGTAGTTGGACTTGTTTAAGGACAGTATTAAGATAATGGAATGCTCTAGCTTTAAGAATTGCGTTGGAAGCAAATAATTCCTACTTGTTGTACAGCTTAATGATTTTGTCTCTTCTCTAATTTGCTTTGTTAATATCATTGAAATTGGCCCTGTTACTTCAGTAATTATTTTCTGACAGACTGTGTCATCTGGGATATTTCATTTGGAAGGGCAAGGAAGGCAATTCTCCTCAAAATCATTGGACAGGGACTATTTAACAACATGACAGGTCCTCTAAGGATCATTTTCAAAAGACTTCATTTCCTCTGTCCCAGGCTGTAAATGATGATTTCTCGTTCTGATTGGGTTTTTTTGGGTTTTGATTTTTTGTTTGTTGCGGGGGTGGGGTGGTGTTTGTTTCCTTGTTTATTTCTTTGGTTTGTGTGGAAGCTTCATTATTTATAGTTTCACCTTCCTAAAAAATGTTCTAGATAGCCTGTCATAAAATAATACAATTTTTAAATTACAAGTGATTTGTGTTTGAAATAAAAGGATATCTACTTGTAGTAACTCTTAAAGTCCATTGAATGTCTCTTTCCACTCAAATGATGTAGTGGTATTTAATAGAACTGATAATAGTTTCAGGCAGCCAAGATACTTGGCTAATAAGTTCTGTTTTCATGGTTTTTTTGCTGTGAGCTATTGGTCTGGAATGTACTGAAATGTTTGTTGAATACCTAAGTTACAGTCATAACTTTATTGCTAGCAAGCACATTGAGAAGACAGTTTTCCCTCCACTGCCAGATGATATAATTACAATGGAGAAAAAGAAGGAGTATAACCCAGACTGAATAAATAAAAGCAAATTTAATGGATCATGTCTTTTTTTTTACTGTGGGTGTTATGGAATCTGCTTGTAAATGGGAAATCCAGTATTGTTACAGCTTAAGCTTCTTATACAATGACAGACTTCAAAGAAACAGGTTTTTAAAAGTATCATGATTGTCTATTACTGTCTTTGTAAGTGAAAATTTTGATAAAACAATAGAATTTTTCCCTCTTTGATTTATAACTCTGCAGTAGCCTGGCAAATCCAGATAATTCCATCATAAGTATTCTTTTACTGAGATGTGCACACTTTTTCCTTTCCCTTTTGCTTTCATTTTCCCTTCCTCTTTTTCTCTTGTTCCTTGTTCCCAAGAACATATCTCCAGAGGTGATGATTTCTTGCTAGAGTGTCAGGTAAAAGTCAGCACCTGTATGTAATTTAAAGTCAGTAAGGATTTGACTGTATCTTTTCATACTAGAAACCTGGCTCGTTCAGTTCCTGAGGCTGAAACAGTTCCTCTTTGCTACTTTTGTCAATAACTGTTTGGATAACTTTGTTACATTATACCTTGCTGAAGCCTTCTAAAACTACTTGATCTGTTATAATTGGTTTGTTTTCTCTTTTACTCTTTTCTCTTTTCTGTACAGGTGATTTCTATTCACTCCTTTCTAAGCTGCTAGGAGGAAGGAAAGAGGTTGTACATGTGCATAAGCATAACCCTACAGAAAAAGCAGAATCAGATCTTTTAGCAGAGATTGCTAATGTAGTCCAAAAGAAGGATCTTGCCAGAGAGATCACAAATCATGATGAAAGGGACAATACTATTCTTGTGAGAGACAGAAATCAGAAATTCCACAAACTAGAGTCTACCTTGAGGCCACCAGAGAACAGACATTTCTCTTTACAGCAGTCTAAACATGGTGAGGGAGGCTGGGAAAAAGAACATAAAGGAGGTGGGTTTGGGTTAATTTTATACAATAAAATGCAATGCAAGAGCTATGATCCACATTAGCAAAATCTGAAGGGAATTTCAGTGGAGGCTTGGAAGTATTTTACATGATGTTCTTCCTAATTATTGAAATGTTCTCCCTCTAATTTAAAGGTATTTCACTGGGGTCCTTTCCCCCTCCATGTGTGAAGAAAGAATGTGCACTGATGGCATAACACTAGTACTTCAGTGCAGTATTATTTTCTACTCTTATAACTTTTACTTAATGATTTTATATTAGTTATGCTAAAACAAGGTACACAACGGATATAGTAGTCACGGGAAGTGAAGAATTTAATACAAGTAACTACTGTAAAATGGTCACTGGAATAATCAATACATTTTATGAGTTTGCTGACTACCTTGATCTGTCAGATACACTATTTTATAACATTTATTGCTGTAACTCTATTAGATATTTTTCTCTCATTCAGAAAGAGTGGTAGGTAATCCTGAAAAATTCTTCAGAAGTAACATTTTCTGCATATTGATTTCAAATTGGGCTTGACTCTCCAAATATTCTTGCACAGGCAGTTTTATTGTGCTAGAAATACAATTTATTCCCTTCAGGTTTCTATGACAGCAGAAACCATGGAATTACTGTGTTTGTTTTACTTGCATTTTGGTCTCTGTGATATTGACTGTCCTTAGCCTTACTTGCTAATGTGGAAAGCCAGATAATGCAGCATGTGATGATTATCTCATAAAATAAGCTGATATGTGTGCATGAAAGCCATCTGTATCCATAAGCTGTAGCCAGACATGCCAGCTTTTATGTTGTAACCACCCAGATTGATGTTTCCAAGTACTTTTGTACACGTATATGTATCATCCATCAACCATTTGATTTTTATTTCGGCTCATAATGTTAACGTGTATTGTCTCTGCTTATAAGTCCTGTGTTTGTATTTAAAAGAAAACCAAAGATGAGGACTTGCCAATGTTACATTGTGCAATCCAGTTAAATAAGAGCCTATCAAATTACTGGCAGAGGGAGAAAAAAAAACAGGTGGAATGTTACTATATGCCTGACATATGTGTAAATCATAAGCAATTCCATAAACCTGACTGGAATTGAATGTTCGGGAAAGTAATTTGGATAGCATTTCCTCCATGTGGATAGTTTGTTCAGTTTAGACTAATAACATGTGGTGCATACAAAGAAAGAAGAAAATTCCTTTCTATTTTCACCGATCCAGAAGAGGGAATGTCAGTGAGCTGAATAAATGGCTCAGTTTTACATACCTTTTACAGCATGAATTCTAACTACAGAAAGTGTTTTCTTGGATATGTCAGTAGCCATATATTCATTTGGGGGTAATTTGTCGGCGGGGGACTAATTAAGAAATGAGCTTTCAAATTATGCAATTTTGAGGTATAGGAAAAAAGGAAACTGACATTTTCCTAATAAGTATTTTTAGAGTGGTTTTTTTGTTTGTAATACCTTTAATTACAGAATTCCTGACCTGCAGAAGCTGTCAATACCATCTTTTGGTAAAAGAACTTTGTAGCAATAAAGTATTTAAGCATATATTTGGTTTCTTTTTAGAGAACCATTTACATACTTAAAAGAAAATCTTCTATAAAAGAATTTTCCTCCTCAGGAGAAGAAGTAAAGTTGTCTTGATTTAATGAAAAATTTATCCCCTTTGTAAAACATTTACTGAATTGAATTGAAAAAATTCTCATTTGTCTTAGGGCAAGACTCTACTATTAAATTAATTTCATTTAACTGTTTAAAAATCACCAGTATTAAAATAGTTTAATATTTTCAGTCTTGCAAATATTCCAATTTTTAGCGTGTAATTGCCCTGAAATACCACGTACCTGAAATACCAAGTGACTAATAGAGTAAGTAAAGTTGTTATAAATGTTCAAACTTTATACTACTGCTCTTCCTGTACTGTGGTTAGCTTGTTACCCTACACTGGTCAATGACCTGTCAGGTTATTTAATATCACTGCAACTAGTACAGTGATATTAAATACGCTCTAGATATGTCAAAGAGTGTAATTCTCCAATTTTCAAAACTCCTTTGTGGATCACTTAATTAAATTTGTCAAGACTTAAATGAGTGCTCTGATGGCAGGGAGTGCAACATGGCTTAAAGTTCATAAAGTCAAAAGATAGAATGATCTTCCAGGAAATTCTGGATATTAAATTACAATTATGTCAGTAAATAAGGCTTTAATCTTTCACTTCTTTAGAGACTGAATTGCGTGTTCTAAATTTAGGTAATTCTTCCTTTTTTTCTTTTTTTTTAATGAAAGGAACTACTCCAAGTTGAAAATGAGAAGATCTGGTACCTAGTTTAGAGATCTCATTCACAAGAAATCTGGTGATCTTGTTTTTTCTAAGTAATCATAAATTACTTCAATGGGGAAAGTAATTTTCATTAGCCTCATATGAAACTGTTCCATGGGCCACTTACTCTTGTAGGAAAATAAGTTATAAGTCTTAGATAAAGGCAGTTTAAATTTAGTGAGTTTTTGTAAAAAGCTAGTTGCCTTGAGATAAACCTGTATAAAGGACTTGCAGAACGGACTGAAAGGAAAAAGAAAATACAATACTAATTAACAAATTTTGGAAAAATGTGATAAAATCTGAAGATTGTATTGAGGCTAGAGCTCTTGTGATTAGACTGTATGTCACTGTACATTCATTTTATTGTTTTAATCTATCAGAAATCTTTTATTCCTTTAAGTATAAACATTTTCTATTTTACAGTATGTTTCTTCTGAGAGAGAAACATAAGGACTGAGACTAAATAGAGGCAAAAATAGAGGTCCTATGTTTTGCCTTTTATTTTTTCTAGCTTTTTTAAAAAAGCTCAGAGGCCTCTGTAACATGAAACATATACAAGCTTTTTGGAGTTTACCATAAAGGGATATTGGATGAGCAAGCAAGGAAGCAGACACTCAATTTCCATTCTCTTATTCCTCTCAAAATCCAAACTTCTGTGAATATACCTGGCACTGCACCTGCTGTGATCGACTCAACTCTGCAGAAGTGTGATTATGTATAATCTTTTGGAACAGCTTTTCCTTTAGCTTGCAGCTTTTGTTCAGCTAAAATTTCTACAGGGCAGGATTTCTTGTTTTGGAAGTTTCTGATTACTGGCCTGGATACACTGCAGTTGCTGATAGCTTATAGGATTCTTTTAGGTCACCTACTCTAGCTTAGGATATCCCAGTCCAAACAGATAAAACATCTCCTAGTCTGCAGTAGCTTTTCAGCACTGGTTTCATATTTCTCTTGGATAGGTTGTAGAGAATGATTTTCCCTCCACTTCATTCCTGTTGTTCCTCTTCAGACTACAACTCCTCCAAGTGAAATGCAAGGGGAGGGTATTATCAGGACAGATGGGTTGCACAGGTGGCTTAAAGATGTTATGCATGGTTTCCCATTAATTTTGCCTTTCACTGGAAAATCACGTCCAGGTGAAGGTGTACCCTCTCAGACTCCTTGGGTGCTGTGTTCTAAGGTCTGTGATCTGCCTTCTTTCAAAGCAGGATGCCCTGACGCTTTGTGAATTTGGAAATCTTTTTCACCTGCCTAGATGGTATGCCAGTGGCTGGTGTTTAGGATCAGAGCAGAACTCACAAACTTTACGTGAACTGAAAATTGCAAAGTAAAGTCTGGTTGCTTTCAAACACACTGACTATTAGTGAAGTAGCTCCAGTTTCACATAACTTCAAAGAAATTGCTTCATATTTGCCATCAGTTTGGCTGTTTATGACTATATGCTAATTATGCATTGTAGAAATACCTGAATTATGCTCAACAAATCAATTTCTGAAAGGAAGCAGTGGTGGATTTCCTAACATGTAGAACATACTTTAGAATTTTTTGGTTTTTATTTCTTTCTATTTTGTCAGAATTAGTGAGATCTCTTTTGCTGTTACATTTTTTATTTTTGATAATCTAGTTCATTTGTCTCTTAATACACTGCTAGAGCCGCACAAGAGCAATCTCTTCCCAATAGTATTTAAGTAGGTGGTCTGTGAGAAATTAATCCTTGCAGTCAACTTTCCACCACTTTTCAAATATTGAACAGTTTGCAGCCTTTATCCTTGTCAGTCTGCTTTTACGTAAGAGAGATTGAAGGGACCCTACTTTTATCTTTTTAATGTTAATCTCTAAAACTAAATTTCTCTCCCTTAGTTGAGTGGTACAGTTTAAGACAAGTACAAGAAGTCTTTTTTTCTTACTGTTAAAAGCTTTAATAGAAAAAAAACCCCATGATTCACCTTCCACGTTTCATTTAGTGATTCATGGTATTTATATTTATATATG
>NW_005054607.1:180677-216582 GCF_000277835.1 Geospiza fortis | reverse complement strand
GTAATCTTTCAGTGAAAAAAGTATTTACAGAGCTTCTAAAACTTCTAGAGTATGTATCCATGTATCCTTATAAGTTGGGGAAAAGAATGGAGTCAGAAGCAGTTTTGACATTCCTGTCATCTATGCATAGCAGATTGCCAGTGCTTGTGCATGCTTTATTATGTTCAAACTATGCTTGGAATTGAATTGCAATGCATTGAATGGAAATAGTGCATGTAAGAAAATGTCTATGTAATTCCCAAGAGTCTGCACCAAATGCCAGTTAACCATATTTGGATTTTTTTTTTAATAAATTTGCTACATTATTATCTTTTTTGGTTTTTTCATATTTATTTATTTATTTATTTGGTCAGATTTCCACATAGAAGAGGCTGTGGAGTGGACTGGGTTAGACCTCAAACTAGGCCAAGTTTCTGGGTTGGCTCTGGATCCTGAAAATAACCTAGTTGTTTTCCACAGAGGTGATCACGTGTGGGATGAAAAGTAAGTAGAGGCCCTTCCCGAATGGTGAGTTGGAAGGTTGAATTCCTGTGTGCTGTTTATATACCTTCTCAAGAAAAGACAGCTGGAAGTTCTTTTTCCATTTAAAAATTCAGTTCTTTGGCTGAAAGTGCCTTTCAGAGACTCAGAATAGAAATGGTGACTGACAATTCAAAATGATGAGTTATTAAGTCTTTAGACAGTAAGGATGTGTCTCCACGGGAAAAGAACCTAGTACATTAGGTCCTTAAACTGTATGACCACATTAGTATGATATTCACTGACATTAATTATCCTTACCTTTCCATGTCTCTTAGCAGGAACAATTAGCCTGGGTGAATAATGTTTTAGTGTGGTATACTACAATTAGTACTTGGGTTTAAGACATGCAGAGCTATGTCCATTCTTCTTTGTGTTTATATACACTGAAAAAAAGGGATTGTTACAAGGTACTCTCTCAAAACAGACTTTATTCTGCTCATTTGATAAAATTTGCTGCATTTAGCATCACTCAAACAAAAAAATGTCTGAACTCTAGAATGGTGGTCCTTCTAGTGTTTGTAAAATATATAGTCAGAGGTATATTATTTTAAGGACAGAACATTCCAATAAAGAGTACTATCTTTATTTTTACAGTGTTCTTATGTATTTGATTTTTAAAATTGTATATGTGTTTATATGGATACTTTTGAAATGGCAAGAAACACTGGGAGAAAGTAATACAAGCCTGTAACGTGTTATGTGGTACCATTTCAAATATACCCTTTTAAAAGAATTTCTTACTTTTATTCTGTCTTCTTTTTAAGCATCTGTTCTCCACATATATGTATATATATATATAGCTATAAGACTAAAGGGTACAGCTGTTTTCTAATCCTGAATAATTCATTTGAAGATAACATCATGTCTGAAAAATAGGACAGTATTCTGAACATTATGGTAACAAATTATGCTTAGAATAGTGTGAATAGTGTTTCATGAAAGAAAATAAGTTATTTTGGTTTTAAGGTAAATAACATAATGCAGCAGATGAAGCAATCATTTGTTTCTCATATGCATCCGTGATATCTCCAGCTCAAGTGTATATAAATACAGACTAAATAATGCATTATACAACTTGTATTACTCAGACTTCAAGTATTGTGTAAAAGCTGGTTTTTTATCCTCCTACTCAGAAACATAAGTGCTGTTCTTTGTGTTGTTGAATAGCAAATTGTAAAAATATTTGAAAATAGGCTGATCCTTGTAACATGCATATTTTTGAGTGTCTGGCAATTGAAGTATACCAACAATCCAGGGCACAAAACTTGAATTTGAGATCCAGCAGTGTTGGGAAAGCCTACAGGTTTTAAACAAAACAAAACAAATTCCCTAAAACAACAGGTGTGCATGATGAATCAACCATGTTGAGAAACAGATAGAACTTCAGCTTCATTATGCTGTGGCTGCATAAGAAGATTGGAGTTGTGATACATAGTCTAGAAATCCATGTATGTACCACCAGTGCTCAGTAACACATGGCCTTCCATAAAGATAACTAATCATTAAATCCTAGTTCTTGAGGGGTTTTATTCCTAAGTCTTACTTTTTTGCTTCTTTTTGTGGAGCATAGTTAATAAATATATAGGAAATCTAGTGTTGATAGGGACCCTTAAGTCAGCTGAACTAGAACTCTGTAGGCCTCTATTTATATAGAGTATGATGATTTTAAAATGTATTTTGGAGACATACCTGTTGTTAAGCTGTTGTTCCACATCTTGTCACAGGGAGAAGAGGCACACAGAAATGTGCTCACCCAGTCAGCCTTCCTGTTTTACCTTTGGGTACATATATGGGCATTAAGTTTGAGGTCCCTTTCATTCGTTGTGATGAAAAAGGAAGAAGTAATGGGTGTTCTCATTTTTCAAGAAAAAAATTATACTTAGAAGGGGTTTAGGCATAAGAATTTAGCAGACTTTTAAGTTAACTTTTATCATTAGCTGCAAATACACAGTTAATCAAATATTCCTTACCAAATTGTAATCATGATGAATCAATAGCCTGAAAGCCCGGAATTTATTTTCCTTTTCAATGCTTCACCAGGTTAGTATAGGAGCAAATAAAACAAAAACAATCTGTGCTGTTAGGCTTTGCACAAATATTTCCAATGCATTATTAACATATGCCACAAAAGCTGGATCCTCATTCAGCTTAATATAGCTGATTGAATGATCTATGCTGTTGCAAAAGGTAACTTCAGTCTACTTTAGAGGTTATGCAGTGACAAGCCCTGTAATACAGTAACAGTTTTGCAGTGGCTGTAGCATTCCTTCAGCATGTGATTTTAAAAAAATAATCCTCTTAAATAATTAAGGCTCTTCTACAGCATGGTCTCTTCAGTTTCAGAACAGTCTTTGCTGTAAGCAGCATGTATTGTGTGAAATGAAAAAAATTTAAACTATTCAGCTGGCTAAGCAGTGAATCAGCTGGAAGTTATTTTGTATTTTGTGATGAAAAATGTGTGCTATTTATCCAATTTACAAAGAACTTATTAGAGAATGTCAGTTGCATTCTTATTACTGCATTCTTATCTAGGTAGGCAGGGTGAGCATAGTATCACAGTGGTGATGGATATTGATCAAGAATAGACCTCAGGGTTGTGCTTTCAGAGGTTATGAGATCAGGTGGTCTGCCTAAATTTACTATGTAGCCCATAAGAAGGATACTAGATTTAGCAAGAAATCCTTTGCATTAGTGGGCAGCAGGGGAGGGATGAGAAGTAAAAACATAAACGTGGAATTACATTGGAGTTTAAAATTAGAAGTAGTTGATATGCAGTGGATTTTACCTGTCCTTTAGTATCAAAGTGCAGAACCTATCCGGAAACCATGCTTTAGAGCAGTATGACTACTGTGTTTAGTTGTTCCCTTTCTGTGGTTTTGGTCTTGCTGCTTTTAGGCTGGAAGTAGTCAGCATTGTTTGTGTTCTTGTATATCAGTTAAAACAAAGGAACATTGCCTGGAAATTAATCTCAAGCACTGGGAAGAAAAGAGTGGCTGTGATTTTGTAGCATTCTAGTCATTCTCCTAGAAAAGAAGTTTGAGAGGGAGAAGATGAATGGAAGAACGCTCCCATAAACTCAAGTTCACTAGAATTTCTCTGCACACCATACAATCTCTTGTTTGCACTGAAATCACTTAGTTCCCAGAAGAGCTGGGCATAGCAGGAAATACTTAGGCATCTAGACAGCACCATTACTAAGAACCAAAATCATAACAAGGGAAGCTACTAATTATTTTAAGTAGTCTAGATAGTCAGTTCTGCAGATACAATCATGTTTTCGATGGGGTTTGTTTTGTACAATAGCTACCATCACTAAGATTCTTTTCTTTGATAATCTGTGTAGATTCTTCTGCAGTTATCTATGTAGATTAAAAATAATATTAGTTCAATCCATCCATTGTTGATGCTACAGTTTGGTAATCCATAGCTAGAGCAAGCCCTTATGAGTGTTAGACTCCTTTTAAAATTTCAAAATTAAGAGAATTTGTCATGGCAGATTACTGTCATGAATGGTAAAGAATATAACAGCACCTGCTGAATAATAAAACAAAAAGGTACAACACTGGTATAGGCCTTCGTGTGTCATTACCATTTATCCATTGTTTTCCTCTACATGATGGCAGAACTCTGGGGAGAGTTTTAGTACCTTTCACCTTTGGTTTAACCATTCATAGTCAAAAGGATTATTTTGGCATTAGATAATATTTCTACCAGAAATTCAATAGTTGCAGATAGTTATTATATGCAATGGCAGTATCTAAATACTATTTTCTAATCATAGCCTATGCAGAAACCTAAACACATTCTGTATTGATTTTTCTAGTTATGTATAAAGGCAATATTGCTTTTCCACATTAAAAATTCTAGACATATACATATTTAATGTAATGGAGATGTGAGAGTGTTAGAGCTGTACAATACATAATTTTAATGGCTTTATTCAAAGCCTTCTCTGTGACTACAAAGTATATTCTTGTTTACCAAGTAGCATCAATCATGGCTGGATTTCTCTTGGGATTAACAAATGGATTTAAAAGTACAAAGTGGGAGCAGTGAATGGGCCTTGTATTCAAGCATTTTTCATTCACATCAAACACTATGCTCTAACATTTAGCCTGAAATGTTGTTCAAAATATTTTACACTCTGTTTACCTTCACTAAAAGCTGAACATACATCTTAACAGGTTAGAGTAAGAGCCAATGTATCTGTAAGGATACAGACAACTATATTTTATTTTATTTTTATTTTATTATTTTATTTATATTTTATATTTTTTATTTTTTGGAATCATATTATAATTTCATGCCTAGTAAATGTCCTCTGGAAAGTTTATCCTGATTCTTAGTGTATGAAATAGTGACATGTACAAATGTTTTTATGAATAAATTCCATGTACCTTGAAAATTGAGTGTAATTTTGTGGGATGAGGAGGAATGCACATAATATCCTATAGTCTTGTGTAAGCACACTGTGAAAAGAATAAGAACCATAAGAACTTAATCTTGTAGTAGCAAGCTCTAGCAAAACACTGAAATGCATATGAAAAAAGAAAAAGCAGAAAACACACAAACATGCATAGACTGCCTTAGATGATACAAAGTATACCTGGTCTTACTGGCAGGTATGCCCTGGTGATTCCCTATATTTTTTTCTTAGGCTATATTGTTGAATTTCTAATTTCCAGGTTGCCATGACAATGAAATTATTAAACAAAATAATTTGAAAAGGGGTTTTTACTTGCTTTAGGACTATCTTTAATTGTTGCTGTGTTGATTTTGGTGCTTTAGTTTAGAAGTCATAACCTCAGTAGGAAATGCAGACATACAACACCGTTAACTCTTACAACTATACAGTGATGTTATAAGGTTTATATTTAAAGAAAGAAAAAGCCAGTAACCCCACACTGGAACTTGGCCTTAAGTTGTGTGTATATTGTTCATCAGTAGACCCTTCTAATGCTGGCTTTCTATTCCACTCTTTTTGTACAGTTCTTTTGACAGCAAATTTGTCTATCAGCAAAGAGGACTTGGACCAATTGAACAGGACACAATTATTGTCTTGAATCCAAGTAATGCAGAACTGCTTCATTCCACAGGCAAAAGTCTGTAAGTTGGGGTTTTTTTCTCTTACTAACTGAACTAATATTTCTATGTATTTTATGCCAGAGTCTCTAAACTGATTTTGTTGTGTTTTATATTATGTTTGTGCATTTATATATAATTGTGTAATTGTAGCCTATCTTAAGGTAAATAAATAAAGTCAACAAATAACAAAATTAATTTACTATCTCTATTACCTCTGTTTTCTAACATTTTGTATACTTGCATCTACCAGCCAGATTAACAGAAGTGAATATTGTACATTGTCCTTATAAATGCTAAGGCAGCCTGAGTGAGATATCCGAGATCAACTAAATTTCATACCTGAGATACTATTGTCAAGATAATTCTAAGCTGTAAAGCTGTATTTTTCATTAAATGCTACATGTAGTTAGTACATACAGCGTTTGTTTTTGATCTGTAGATAAAAAATGCAATCTTCACATCTGTATCATTCTTCCAGGAAAATTATTTTAACTTCATTCTTCTACATTTGTGCTTGCAGATTTTATTTACCACATGGTTTGAGTGTAGATAAAAATGGTAACTACTGGGTCACTGATGTAGCTCTTCATCAGGTATGTTTCTGAAGCTGTAGTATCAGGGCCATAACATTTTGCTAAAAAGTATTTTTATTTTCCTAGAGATTTGACATATATTGTTTATCTAGGCCTGTTTAGAATAACATTAAGAATGTGCCTACAGAAATTCACCCCTGTGCACGCTGTGGAATATAGTTGTGTTGAATAATTTGCTACAAGGACATAGCATGTAGAAATAATTGAATCATAGATTCAGACCTTAGAATCATGGTCTGAGTTGCAAGGGACCTTAAAGATTATCTTGTTCCAGCTGCCCTGCCATGGGCAGGGACCCTTCCACTAGGCCAGGTTGCTCAGAGCTCCATCCAACATGGCCTGGAACACTTTCAGAGGTGAGACAGCCACAGCTTCTCTGGGCAGCCTCACCAGTGGCATCACCAACCTTGTGGTAAAGAATTTCCTCCTAATATCTAATCTAAACCTACTCCCTGTTTGAAGTCATTCCCACTTGAATGGGGAATTCTACGTACATCTGTAAAAAGTTCATTTCTAACTTTCTTGTGGGCTCCTTCAGGAGCTGGGAGGCCACAATTAGGTCACCCAGAAGCCTTTTATTCTCCAGGCTGAACAGTTCTCTCAGCCTTTCCCATAGCAGAGGTGCTCCATCCCTCTGACCACCTTGGTGCCTCCTCTGGGCTCTCTCCAGCAGCTCCGTGTCCTTCCTGTGCTGGGAGCCCAGGGCTGGAGGCAGCTCTGCAGTGGGGTCTCAGCAGAGCTGGGCAGAGGGGCAGAATCCCCTCCCTGCCCTGCTGCCCAGGGGCTCTGGCTGCAGCCCAGGACATGGTTAACCTCTGGCTGTGAGCACACGTTACCAGCTCATGTTGAACTTCTCATTAACCAACGCCTTCTCCTCATGGCTGCTCTCAATCCCTTTTCCTCCCAGCCCGTGTTTGTGCTTGGGATTGCCCCAACCCAGGGGCAATCCCAAGACCTTGCACTTGGTCTTGTTGAATTTCACAAGGTTCTCATGGAGCCCTCTCTTCAGCCTTTCAAGATACTTCTGTAATTTTCTGCTATGTCTTTTGCTTATCAATGCAGTTAAGTCTAGAAAGTGAAACTAAATTGTTTGCTTTGTGATGACAGGGAATTTATATTTTAAGCAGAAGTTTCCTAGAATCAGGACTATTGAAAAGCTAATAATAAATATTATGGTCACTATATTAAGATTATATTTGGTATGTAAATTTATTTTATACACAGTAATAGGAGTTTTTCCCTAGGCCACCTAGGTCTTTGGCTTCACCTTCCACAACTAAAACCTCTTTTCTTTTCATTTCAACTGAAAAAAAGGTTTTCAAGCTAGGAGCCAAAGACAAAGAGCCATTACTGACCTTAGGAGTACCTTTGCAACCAGGCAGTGACAAAAATCATTTCTGTCAACCAACTGATGTGGCCGTGGACCCAGTCACTGGCAGCATTTACGTCTCTGATGGCTACTGCAACAGTCGGATTGTTCAGTTCTCTCCAAGTGGACTGTATGTGATGCAGTGGGGAGAAGGTACAGTCAGGGCTCTTGGTACTTCACCCACACTGCTGTTACCATGGGCTCAACACGAACCACAGAATTGCTGATGTTGCTATGAATTTTTTAAATTAATTTCTACAACTGAAATACCTTTCAGGCCCTACATAAATTTCAGCCTTGTCCTTGCATCTAAATTTTCTCTTGGCTTTTTTTACAGCTACTTGTAGTGGTTATATATTTACTAAAAATAAAAAATGGGGGTTTGTCATCTTGCTTTCAGAATAAATATTGTCATGGTCTATTTTCTTAAGAAAATATTCTGACTTTCATAAAACCAATTTTTTTCTTAAACGTATAAGAAAGGAATAATTTTTTGCCAGATTTATGCTGTGATTTCATCTGTTTTAAGTTTTATGAATAATTATATTTCTGCCTGGCTCAGATTTATGTATCGCTGTAACTATGCTGAATATTCTCAGGAAATTGCAAATTCTAAATTTGGGATGTATAAAGAAAACAAAATAGGCTACTCTGAGTTATCTGCCTAAATGCTAGGAAGAAAGCAAGCTAACCTTAGTCTTTTCCCAGGGTTACATTGCATTATGTGGTATACTGCTGTTTCTAAGTAAAACTGATAGTTTCAGCATGTACTTTAACACAAACTTGGGGGTTTTTTTATTGCAGAGACTTCTCTAGGCAGATCCGGACCTGGGCAGTTTTCTATCCCTCACAGCTTAGCCTTGATCCCCGACTTAAGTCAGCTGTGCGTTGCAGACAGAGAAAATGGTCGAATTCAGTGCTTTAGGCTGGAGACCGGAGAGTTCACAAGAGAGATCAAACACAAAGCATTTGGAAGAGAGTTATTTGCGGTTTCCTACATTCCAGGTAATCTTATTCCTTGTTTTTCATATTTCAATTAGTTGCTTTGTGCCAGGATGTCGCATTTCCTGAAGTGCTATTGTGTTATCTCGGGATTAATATTACTTATCTTTGAGAGTAGTCCTGATGCAATGGAAAATTTGAGAACTACCTGTTTTCCTGCTTGCAGGTGAGGGAAGCTGGCATCTAATCTCTGTTTCTAAAAAATGACTAATTCCTGCCTAAATGTGACATCAACAAGTAGACAATCTTGCTGCTTCCTGGTGACTGCAAAGTTAATCAGTAAATAATGACATTATTAATAATAATGTTTCTAAATATGCATTTTGAACTCCATTGAAGAGAGCAAAATTAAGACCAATAAAAAGTTTTTGGTTTCATGAAACCAGAGAACTGAAAACAGACAGGAAACACTGTGGTTTTCAATATCACAGTCTGGTTAACAATTACTATATTAAGTTTTGGGATTCTGTTTTAAATACCGATACTGAAGGTAAGGTAAATGTTAAGAACTGGATGAGGAATTTTGGCATGTTGGGCTCCTGACTCCTTAATACCAAATTTAATGTCATGTTTCTCTCTTTTACATCTGCAAGAATGTAAAAAAATGCTGTGCTGGGTGAGAGGCTTGATATCTATGTCTCTGACAGTGGAAAGAGGCATTCTGAGAGTGTGTATAAGCTTGGATGCATTTTGTAGTAATTCCTCTCCTATTCACTACACATCCACAAACCCTTTTTTTAGCAGTTTTAGGAGGTAACCTATGATCTGTTCTTCACAGTATCTTTCTACAGACATATTGCCCACAAGTTCCAATCCCATTTCAAACTCACTTGTATTGTCTGGTTCATTGGCTTTCCACCATTGCAGGGTCCAGAAGTTCATTATCCACTTTTTTTTTCTTTTTTTTTTTTTTTAATATAAAAGGTGACCTAGTTTCATTGAGTGCTACTCAATCTCAGAATTTTTGGAGCTGAATAACAGTTACATGCTTTCCCAATCTGGTGCCCCTTCATCTTGCCTTATCCTCTTCAAACCAAAGAACCCCAGCTACCTTAGCCTCTCCCCATAAGCTATTTAATTGCTTCAGCCCCTTGAGTAGTGTATTTGCCTTTCTTTTCCAACATCTTTTGTTTCATTGGAACCTGTTTGAGATGCAGAGAGTAACAGAGCACTCAGTACTCAATATGTGTGCATGTTAAGGTTTTGCATAGTGTAGAACTGTCCCCTCCATTCCTAATTGTCCTCCTCATGATGCCAGACATTCTACTGAAATTTTGTCTGACACTGTACATGAAGGTGGAAATTTCAGGAATCTTTTAGGGATGGCTTAGAGATGTCCTTCCAGAGCTGAAGCTACCAGCTCCAAGTTCAAACATCACGTAGGCATGATCTAGATTATTTTTTTGGAAGAAACATCACTTTACATTTGTGTTTGCAGAAGTTGTTCTGTCATCTATTTAACAACTTATTTGTATAAAAAGTCTTTGTGGACTTCCTTAGTATCATGAAGCTTTTGACTTCTCCACAGAACTCAGTTACTTTCCTCAGACTGCTAGGTGTTACTGTTTGCCCCATTTTTCAGTCATTGATGAAAACTATTCAATAAAATTTCTGACTCTGATCACTTCAACATCACACTATTCAGACTTCTCTGTCCTGAAGAATTTTTAGCTCTGCCCATAAGCTTAGCTCTTTGCTTCCTGTTCATTAATGGATATTTTGTTCAGCTCTCTAATAACTCACGTCCAATAACCTCTGATGCACTTCCTTGTCAAGGTTTTTCTGAAAGCACAAATATATCTATAGAATCTGCTTATCTGTGTGCTTTTTCTCCCTGTTCAGAGCTGAGGCACAACACTTAGAGAAGCCACACCAACATGTCCTGACAGTTCACACTTACCCGTGTCTCAGTCTTCATTGTGGATTCTACCATCTTACTGGAGATGGATGCCAGAATTGGTAATGTGTGTTCACAGGCACCATTTTGTAGGTGGGCACTACTTCAGCAGCCTGCTGGACAGGTGGCTGTTAGCAGTGCTGGGTTACTTAATTTGGCCTGAAGTCTGATTTGGTTTCCTTCTGAATTTGAGTGAATGCCATCTAAACCTCATAAATTAATAACCTCCGACTTATCTTATACCTTGTGCTTCCCATTGAGTTGTCTCCTCTGATCTCTTTACTAAGAAAAAAAAATTGAATGTTAGGAGCTTCCCAGCATATTAAACAGAAAAAACTGACAAAACCCATTTCTTTGCCATAGGCCTCTAATCCCTGAGTCCCCTCTCTTGTCTTTTCCTTTTGTGGTCCCACTTACTCCACAGCTGCTTTTGATGCATTGAAAGAACTTTCTGCTATCAGGTCAACCATCCGTAGCACAGCATTCTTGAGGTTATTTTTTAACACCTTCACATTCCTTTTACATTTAAACTATATGTAAAATCTTGCTGGTTCTTCTTATTTGAACTAAGTATGCATATCTTAAATGACAAAGTTCCAGTGAGTTATATCTCACTTAACTTTCCTCTTGTAGTTTAGCTTCTTGTTGAGTTATATTTCTGTCTCTCTGTCTCTCAGCCTTTTTTCATCTAAACTATTACAGTTCCATCTTCACTGCAGTTTGCTATTGTGGGTTCTTAAGGCAAATGTAATGTTGTTGCAGGTGGTCTCCTCTTTGCAGTTAATGGAATGCCCTATCCTGGAGAGGCAGAATCAGTGCAAGGATTTGTGATGAACTTTTCTACTGGAGAAATAATTGATACTTTCATTCCACTTAGAAAGGTAGAGTACTGCACAAAGTGCCTGCTACATATAATGATATATATGGGAATATTGGTAACATTCTACTTTTCCAACTTCGTAAGAAGTTGGAAAATTGTTTTATTACAATTCAAAGTAATTGTAAGGTATTCAAAAGGCATTATTTATAGTACTAAATAAAAACACTAGAATTTTGGGTATTAGCTTCTACATGTGGTACACATTTGAAAATTATACTAACTTCTAGATGATTCCTACGGATAATAACTTCAGGCAGGATAAGCCTACTTTATTACTGCCATTACAGTTCCTAAAAGTTCATTTGAGAGAATGATGAAGGAATTGAGAGATTCATATATTTAGATGCTAGTAATTTGTCAAAAAATAGAGCTTGTTCCTAAGCAGAAATAATATGGTATATAATAACTGTATGGTTATATCTCTCTTTACAGAATACTAGTGATAAGTTAAAGCTAAATGTTCTTCACGCAGTATTGTACATTAAAATTGTGGGGTTTTTAACAATCTCTGTATATTGTCTTAGATTAAAGAATGAATGTTCATATTCCCACTTCTTGGTACACATACACTCTTTATTTGCAGTCCAGATTTAAATTATATTAAGAGTTATTTTTTCTGAGTATAGCAAATAGCTGTTTTGCATAGGAACTTTAACAAAAATTAAATGTGTGGGCTTCAAACCAAGATTATTTTTGAAAATACATATTTCAGTGGATAAAGTGGAATGTAATAATATGAATAGAAATAATATTAATATAATTTTTTTTAGCATTAATACATGGAATAATCTCTATGTCGTTATCCCTGGAGAAGGCAGATTAAGAGAGATGGAATTCTTTTCCTTTCACACATTTGGGTTTCACACCAGCACCTGCTGCATTTTCCAGTCTGAAGCAGGATTGAATGTGACCAGGCTCAAGTTAAGTGTTAAGGAGGCCCTATGAAAGCACAGACACTAAGAGGTAATCTGTCACTGCTTATCTTCACAGAGCTTTGAGATGCCACATGATATTGTTGCTTCAGAAGACAGAACAGTGTTTGTTGGAGATGTTCATGCCAAAGCAGTGTGGAAGTTTGCATCTGTGGAAAGTATGTTCTTTTTGTTCTTAATGTCCTAACTTCATATTTTGTATCTTCAGGTCAGTATCACTTATCTGGTGCCCTTGGCCAAGTAGCATAATGAGGGTTTTAAGTGCACTAGAAGCTTCACCTGCAGCAGTTGTGTGCTGCTGCTCAGTTTTCATTAAAAGACTGTTCTTCAGCATTGTTGTGAAGAGTCCTGGGCACATGAGTTTGTCACAGAAGGAATCAACATGCATTTGCCTTACACATCCATTGTTAGTACTTGCTTAAACAAAAGCGTTACTCCAGTATTTCAGTAATTTCAGTGTATCATTTGCTGAGAACTCAACTGCTTCCTGTGAGGTTATTATGCAGAAAACTCCCAAGGTATAAAATAAAAACACAGGTCAACTTAAAAATTATACTCATTTCATTGGGAGCATTCATCACTAGAAAATTAATCTAGTATAATTTGAAGTCCTATTTTCATACAGAGGAAACACTTGCCAGTTTTAATCTAGTAACCCCCAAGGCAAGCAGCCTCAGTTCAGGGAGAGGAACTGGGTTAGTCAGATTTCAATTTAGTAGGATTCAGAGACAGGTTACATGTTTTACAGGAATAAAAATATAATTCACTGCTCCATTATATGGGATAAAAAAATGTATGACAGACATGAAGTCTTAGGCTTCAGGGTGTTAGTCATCCAGTAAGAGTCCGCTGCTATAAATGACTAAGCTAGTTATTCCTTATTTGTCTTCTTTATAATTAATGGATTTTCCTTTGGGGCATTTGGTATCAGCTGCTCTTAATAACAGGAGGCTGGACCAAATAAATTGTAATTCTGAATGGATATGTTTTTATCTGCGTCTAGTAACCTGAACATGAACAATTCTCAGCTGTTATTCAAAGAAATATGAGAATTAAAAAAGTAATGGAATTTATACAGGTTAGATGAGGGACCTCCTTGTATAAAATTCTCTTTTTAGTTTTTGCTGAAGTATAAAAGAGCAGTAGCTAAGAAACCCTGATTCAACCAGCCTTTAATTCACTATGATTTTGATAATAATAAACAGTTTTAGTTTTGCAGGATTCTACGAACCTTTAAGCATACACATAAAATATTTCTGTTTCATATAAAAGATGATTATTGCAAGCAACTTACATGAACTGAGCTCTTCCTTTTATTCCTCTGGCCTTGTGAGCCACTGAATAGTTTATATTGACTCTCCATGGTGAAATTCAGGTGTTGATGGGATTGTTTACTGTAGGACTGTACTGTACATTTGAGAAAGCTAGCAGGAAGATGTCACTGAGTGCCTTTCTGAAATATCAGTTGTCCTGAAGAATGATTTTGTTTTACAGAACTGGAACATCGGTCAGTTAAAAAGGCTGGTATTGAGGTACAGGAGACAAAAGGTTAGTCTGATTCATAATGAAAATGAAGGGATCAGTATGTTCACGTAGACTAGGGCTGCTTCTGCCAAGCTGAAGAGACAAAATGCTGACTACTTTGACCTGTTTTTTGTGCGTTCCTATTGGAAGCACTAGAAGGAAGCTTTGTAACACTGTTACCTGGTAGATGCTATTTCACAGCCAATCTAAACATTTCATTTCCAGTGATGACAAGTGCTTCGCTATCACAGAATAAAAAAATCTACTAGCAGGTTAATTCCATTCTACCATCTGGTATGTTCCAGATTGGTATCTGTGGCAGCTCCCTTAGATGCAGAAATAGCTCTAAAATACAACAGCAACAGTTACTCCCCAGCATCCTCCCCCACTCCACATCCCTCCACCACCAGAAAGAGTTATTTGAAATGACAATTGGTTTCTATTCCTGTGTAGTCTTTTAGTACACAGCCTTGTCAGTCACACCATATGGCAAGAAATGCTATTTTTTTCTATTTACATTTCCTCTCATAGATTTACTAGATTTTTTGTTTATTTAATCTGCATGAAAATGAAAAAAAAAAAGGAAAAAGAAAATGAAAGCATATAGGAACAATATAAGGAGACAGTACACAGAGGAGATTCAAAGGAGTAAAATACCAATTAAGGTAGATGAAAATTAATTTTAACCATTTGTATTCTATTATGTAGCTCATTTCCCTTTCAGAAAAACAGTACCACATTATGGTACTATTTATAAAGGTATTAAAAATGTTCAAATGTCCTTAACTGGTTTTCTTTGCTTAAATTCAGAGCTTATGTAGTTCGCTTCAGCCATATATACGCAGACAGAGAAAAGTCAAAAACATCTTAACTGCCAGTTGAAAGCATATAGAATAAAGTAGAATAAGGAAGGCTAATGAAACAATGAAATGCTTGCTGCCATCACTGTTATCCTTTTATTTCATCTTTGTTGGTACACCAGCCTGCCTGAAGCACTCAAAAGGGAAGTGTTGACATTACAGCATGCTGTATATCTAGGGATATGTAAATGCCTTTTGGCTTTCTTTAGCTGACTCTTCTAACGTCATAGGGAAAAAAATGCAATAGTAACACCAGGGTGAGAAGGGGGTTTTGAGTAACAATGTCTAAAACTGTTTAGAGTAGGTAGGCTGAAATTAACATCTTTCAGCTCCGCTGGGAGAAAAGAGCCAATGGACTTTCTGTCACAGTGCTTAATAAATGGAGAGGAGTAGCTTGCACTCTCATAGCCCCCTGGTGACTGTTACTAGTGCTTGTACTACTTTGACATGGGGGAAAATAAATAGAGAACTGTAACTTTGCCCAGAGGTGGGAAAGAGGGTGGAGGAAAATCTTCCTTAGCAGTAACTACTTCTTAATAGACAGGATGTTTTCATTGTGTCATTGTTATCCTTGTGCTTGTGATAACAATGATATTATTTATCATTGTTATCACATTATTTATTGTTATGTCGTATTATTTATCATTTATCAACTGAACCATTTGCTACTTCTTCAGAGTAGAACATCATTTTAATTTTGATACAGAGTCAAAACAGTGCTGATTGAAAGTAGTTGTGATGCAGCTACTTGTAAAGACATGCTATTCAGTCTGAATTCAAAATACATAGCTAGACAGTTTTACTTACTAAAAGTTATCACAAAGCATTTGCAACATCATAAAGGTTTTTCTGAAATAGTTTTTCTCCTTGTAGGTATACAGTTAACCAATTAGTCAGCAAGACTGAATGCAGTTTTCAGAAGCTCTCCAGATTTGTAGAACCAAAATTCCTTCATGGAATGTAACAGTTCTGAAAATTTAACCCTTTGCCACAGTTTTATTAGAAAGATCTTTAAACTTTTTCTTTGTGTTTATGATAATGTGATGTATACTGGCTTTCTGTATTTTTTGTGGAAATGGTTTTGTCAAAAGGAGATGTTTAACTGATGTTACACCACATGGTTATTTGCAAAAATAACCATGTGGTGTAATTACCATTGGGGTAATTTCCTATATTTTAAATAGTAGATACTTTTTAGGACAAAACTGTTTGACACATCTCCTTTCCTTATTTGAGAAAAGGGGAGGGAATCTTTGCTAGTGAGTGGTATCATTCAGGCTTGCTCTTCTTTTTATTTGGGATAACATCAGCAAAAGCCAAAAATGTCTCCATAAGAGTTTGCCTTTGTTTCCTTGTTACAAAGCACTTGAGGTATCCTAGCTTGTTGTTTCCTGAAACACCATGTTCTGCAACATCTGTTCAAGCAACAACTTGATGTATGTGGATTACATATGGAAATTGTTTTCTTTTTAAAGAATCAGAAGCAATTGCTGAAGCCAGATTGAAAAACGAGCCAGAATCAAGAGACCCTCTAAAGAATATGGATAAGCAACACTTGGTCCAACAGGCCAGCAGCACTGGAGTTTCCTTTGTTCTTATTACAACTCTTCTTATTATCCCTGTTGTTATCCTGCTGGTCATTTTAGTATTTATTCGGTGGAGGAAGCCAACTGTTTATGGAGGTAACTGTGAGTAACTGCTCTAGAAAACAGGCTCTTATTATTCCAGTTCCAAATATCACTGAGCACGGGGTGGGGGTGAGGGTATGAAGAGAGCAGCTCTCTGTGCCTTTGCCCTGCTCAACAGTTGCAGTGGTGCTGCATGCAGACTTACAGCTTGGCAGGGACACAGCACCTGCAGCCCCCTGAGCCTTTAAACTCACTAAATTTTATTTAGTGTCAAGGCAGAAACTGGTATCTCGGAAATTACTAGAATAAATTCATGTTGTATTGTCTAGAATTCAGAAAATTTAATACTGCAGGCATAGTTTGATTTTTTAAGTACTGGATCTTTAAGCTGCTGAAACAAAAGACTCCATATGGGTATTGCAGAGATACAGGCAAAATGAAAGCAGATACCATTACAAGAGATTTTGGATTATTGCTCTCTCCCACCTAGTCAGTTCTGTGAGTCAGACATGCTTCCATAGTGCACCTTAATCCATAGCTGTGAAAGCTTTAATTGGTACTTAGAAGTTACGTAAACGATTCTAAATTTGTATTGTATAATAACATTCTTTTTCATAAATTGGCAGACTGTGATCGGCATTTGATCACAGGACTTGTTATTTTGTATCACAAAATTGTTTTATCAAGATACTTTCATCCAGAGAAGAAAATGTACGTGGACTACACAACATAGTTCTGCCACTGCTCAGGACCTACTGCGACAGAGTAGGCCATTCAGCAATCTGATATGGCTGTGGGACTGAATTGGGTGTATTGTATTTCAATATTTCAGCATACAGCTTCCTGAATTTTGTATTCAAATGTGTTAGCGTACCAAATATGCTAGATAGCATATCAAATATGCTAACACTCCAGTCTATTGCAGTACTGCCATAAATGGCTTCTTAGAGCTGCTGATTAGTTTGTTGAATGTCTGTGATTTTTATCAGAAAATACAGGTACTTATTTGATCACAGAACACTCAGGGTTTAGCTTATTTTTGAAATTTATTTTATTTTTCAGCTGATGGGGAACGCAAACTTGATTCTAGTTCAGGCAGAATTTTAGGCAGACTTAGAGGTAAGTAGTCACTGATTATATTTTCAAATGCAGTAACTGGACGCTTTTTTCCTGTATTCATGTTGACTAACAGATTTGATGGAACTTTCTCAAAGGAAGGATTGGGGGCGAGGATCAGTGGTTTTTGAAAATTTATTTTATGACAACTTTTATTTGTCATTATCTGCCCACTAAAGAGGATGAGTCACTACCAGTGAGAGCAGGAGCTATATTGAGTTGTTGTTGATCTGGTGAATGAAATGAAGCACTTTGAAACTAAGGGCAAATGGGTAGGAATGCCAATAACCTGTGTAGAATTAATTAAATAATGGATGCTAAAATAGCATTGTCTGGAACTTCTACTTGTAAGATTAATTTCCTTCTTCTTTCCTGTTACATACACCTAGCTTTTGTGGCTCATGTGCTGAACCTTTAAAAACAGTTTCTGGAAGGACACTTAAAAGAATCACCACTATACTGTTTAATTAGTAGGTAGATTTTTATTCTCCCCTTACAGTTAAAGCAAACCTTATGAAAATCCTTTCATTTCCCTAGGGAAAGGTGGTGGTGGGATTAACCTTGGGAACTTCTTTGCAAGTCACAAAGGCTACAGCCGAAAAGGGTTTGACCGGCTGAGCACTGAAGGAAGTGACCAAGAAAAAGATGAAGAAGATGGCACTGATTCCGAGGAAGAGTGTTCAGCGTCTCCACTGCCACCAGCACCTTCATCATCTTGAAACCAACCTTTGAGTTCTCCATTACATGGTTCAACCCAGAATGTCAGATTTCTTTTCCCTTAAGCACGTTTAAGATCCTGTATATTTAATTGTAAACTGTTCTAGTCTGTGTGGGGCTGTACACTAGTTCCTTTGATTTTTGTTTGGTTTTAGTTATGTTTTTAAGTGAAGGAGTGTATGGAAATTCCATATCAGTGCCGTTGGTTTTTATGTGAACATCTTAATAAAGCAAAGTCTTCTAATTGCAGGACTGATTTAAAGCAGTAGTATTTTATCATCAAATATGGGGATCTTGTAAATAAGTCTTACTATCTGCTTCATCAAAATATTTTTTCCATAATTATTGAGTTGCCAATTTCTGTTTTGTGCCTTTCCTCTTCAATGTCCTTAACCTGTTGCATTACAGAGAATATACTGTGCCACAAGAAAATGGAGCTGCTAAGTCTTCTATTTTTTAAATCACTAACATGATATTGCATTGAAGGAAAGAAAAAAGTCTCTATTTAATTTTTTTCTTCTTCCTAACTTGATGTGTTTCTGGAATGTCTTATTTTTAGATGGTATCACTGTTAGAACACTATTTTCAGAAGCTGAATGTAATTTGTGTAATAAAGTATTCGCAGAGCATTGGCTGTCAGAGTGTACTTTGGAATTATTGCTTGCATTTTTTGTATACGACTTTTGTAAAAGCTCCAGGGGGCACTTAACAGAGTAAAAATTTTAATGTGTCCTACCAGCTGATAAAAAAATGCTATTTTATGTGGAAGCTGGAAAAGATTTTGTTATGTCACAGGGTTGTTTGTTTTTTTTTTTAAGATGAATAATCTTATCACATGCACAAAGTCAAACATCTAAAGAGGGATTTTACTTATATAATAAAGCTGCAAGGTATTTCCTTAATAAAACACATGGT
The DNA here is from genome assembly GCF_000277835.1 of Geospiza fortis. Taxonomy (NCBI): domain Eukaryota; kingdom Metazoa; phylum Chordata; class Aves; order Passeriformes; family Thraupidae; genus Geospiza; species Geospiza fortis. The sequence goes on along the minus strand of NW_005054607.1, from coordinate 197,542 downwards.
CACAGCTAAGAGGAAACCTGTGTCTCAAATTAAATATGCAAATTATTCAGGATAGGCATCTAATACTACCTCATTAGAAGCACTGATTTTCTTTTTTCCTCCACATTTTCTTTTTCATTCATTCAACAGGAACCCTCAGTCCTGTAATGAGCTCTCTCATTTAACAGCAGACTTACAGAAGTCATGCTGGATAATTACCCTCTCTCTATGAGTCATCTAGAGTGTGAATCATCGTGTAACATCATTATGACTAATCAGTCCAGTTTGAGGATCAGAGAATAATTAAAGTTCTTTTAAAACTGCTATTATGAGCAGAGTGTACACAGCTGTAATTGCCACAGGATTTTATGAAACAGTTTTCATTACCATCATTGCAGGTGTTGTAATAGGCTACTGCTGGCATTGAGATTGGAAAATAGGCTTTAAGTTCCTCGTGGTGGTTTTGCAAGGTCTGTGGGGGAATAAGGGTAATGATAGTGGAGAAAAAGGTAAGGTTTCTTCTCCCAGCAAGATTTTATAAATCCCCTTTTCTGGGAAAAAAAAAAAAAACAAACCAAAAAACCAAAACCAAAACCCCCAACCTTAAAATGCACTATAAGCTGGTTTCATTTCTCACATACAGCAAAATTTCCAGCATAGCCATCTGAAGTGCTGGAGTACAAGCACAGTTTCATGTGAAATTATTTAGTGCATACTCTCAAGTTGCTTCCTCTCCTGCAAATTTTTGTTTTCTTAATGTTACAAAGAAAACAGCGTGTTTCTTTCTCACCTTTGAAAGCAAGGCAATGTTATTTTTGGATGAGGATCAAGTGGCCTTGATCCTCATATATATGAATGAAAATAAATCCGTTGCGAAGAATCCTCTGAAGCTGTCTGCAAAAATGCTCAGTCGCTAGTTTACAGGAAGTTTCCAGTGACAGCTTTTAAGAAAGCTGTGGTGATACTGCTGTCACAGGTGGCATATAAGCTATCAGCTGTAAAAGATCACAGGGTTTTCTCCAAAGCAGTCAATAAGGGTATATTTTTCTAACATTTGGTTAGCTCACTTTGTGTCCAAGTGACGTTGGGTGTTCCCTGCTTCCATTAGCAGAGCTCAGGGGAAGTAATGTGCAGCTTCCCTCTTTGTCCTTTCCTTTATTTGGGCTGTATCTCCAATTCTTGACAATGCTTTGTTGAGGAGGAATCAGCCAGAGAGTTTAATTGCAAGTACAGGCTAAAATAGATTATTTGAGCTTTAATCATAATCTCAGCTCTCTGGAATTCAGACATTGGTCTCTACAATAATCCTGGGCTGCCTAAAGAGAAGCAGGATGAGGGAGGAGATTCCACTCTGATCTGGTGAGACCCCACCTGCAGTGCTGCATCCAGCCCTGGGATCCCCAAAATAAGGAGGATGAGGACCTGTTGGAGTTGGGTGGAGAGAGGGCCACAAGCATGGTCAGAGGGCTGAAGTTCCTCTCTTGGAGTTTTTTGGTCTGGACAAGAGAAGGCTCCCCACAAATCTCATTTTGGCCTTTGAGTGTTTAAAGTGAGTTTATAAGAAAGAACTGTTTTAGCAAGGACTACAGTGATAGGACAAGGGGGCAATGGTTTTAAACTGAAAGATGGAGATTTAGATTGGATATTAGAGAGAAATTCTTTATTCTGAGCATGGTGAGGCATTGGCACAGATTGCCCAGAGAAGCTGTAGATGCCTCATCCCTGGAAGTGTTCAGTGCCAGGTTAGATGGGGCTCTCAGCAACCTGGGCCAGCAGAAGTGTCCATGCCCATAGCAGAGGGGTTGGATTAGGTGATCTTTAAGGTCACTTTCAACCCAAGCCATTCTGTCATTTTTAATAACTGCATGGACAGGCCACCAGCTACTTTCCAGCACCAATCAAATTTCAGCACCTCAGGTTTCATGCTCTTAATTTTGGTCAGGTGCAATGCAGAATTGGAACATCTGAACCTGCTTGAAGGCACTGAATGTTCTTAGTCTCTTATTAAAGCTGCATCTTTTGAAAACAATGTACGAGAGATTCCATACTGCAATAGAGAAATTAATGTAAAAAAGAAGCTACAAGCTTTCTGAATTAGTTCTCATTTTAATAAGCCAGCAGACCATCCTCCTTCCTAAGAGGTTGTGTGTGCTAATATTATTTATTGTATTAAATTAATTCTGGTTATTCAGTCTAAACTTTAGAGAGCATGTTTAAATTAGTTTTCAGTAGTTGCTCCAGATAACACTATGCTTTAATGAACAACATGTAATTGCACGTTTTAAGATTTAAAAGATGTGGTGCTACCTTCCATGTGTTGTTTATTAATCTTTTCTTAAGCCTTTTTAAGACAGAAGAATCTTGGCTATTGTAGGGGCTAAATATTTTCATTAAAATTAGGCTGACCAAGTAGCTCAGCACCTTTCTGTACTGTATTAAGCATCTCCCTGTTTTAAACAGTCTGACCCATGGGAAGCCTTACAGAGCTATGGGAAGGTGGTTGTGATCCACTGGCAAGTGGCATCAGGTAATTCTTGGTACCTTTTTGTGAACCTGCAGTGAGTGAGGGCAGATTGGGGCAGCTGCAAGGTGCCACGGGGAGGATGCACTGACTTGTAACACCCACGTCACCTGAAGGTGTCCCAATGAACTGAAATTACAATCCCAATTAAACAGCTGTCCTTGCCACCAAGTATCATTAGGAATAAATTGATTCCTTGGGAAGCATCTTGATTTAAGTAGATTTCTAATCAAGCAGTGCACTGTAGAGTTAATGAGGATTTATAGATCGTTGTGGTGAATTGCAAAAGCTTTTTCCTTGCCAAAACTAGATTTAAGCTTTATCAGAGTCTTTAGGTCAGTAAGGCTGTAATGCTGCAATGGATTAGGATTAAGCATGTGTCAAACTATAGAGAAGGGGCTTGGTGATTTTTAGGTTGCCATTCAAATACACATGTGAAAACTTGTTTGAAAGACTTCACATGTATTAGCAGTAAAAGCTGTGGGGACCATCACTGTTGAGCAATTCAAGAGCAACTTTAATTACTTAATTGCTCATTAGGACATACTTTAAAATTTTAAAGACTATGTCATTATATACTTTACAGTTTGTGTGGATTCCTGTATTGTCCAGTAAAAAAAATGCAAAAACAGAACCAAATATTCAAGTAAATTAAAAATAAGAGCTGAAATTAAGCCACTGTATTTTCTATGTAAAACAGATGCTAGTACACCACAGTTTTAGCACCCTGATTTGCCTTTACCTGTCAGGATTTTTTAATTCTTAAATGTGAAAATATTTTTATTTTTTATGTGAATTATCAAAACTTGATAGTAAAATTTACACTTAACTGCTCTTTAGGCTCTCCAGTAATGGGGAAAAAATCAGATTTGTCTGTATAGCTAAGCATTACTGGCAGAAGAAAAGAGGGGAGCTGACAGTGTAGAGAATTTAACATCTATAGTGATAGCTACTTATCCAAGAAAAACCTGCAAACTTCTTGCTGTGTCTGGACATGGTGGCTAAAAAACCTAAAAGAATATTCAGCTGGCATTGTTAGACACGTATTTTGGAGAGATGCTGTGTGGTAGTCAGTCTGGAAGCTTCACTATATTTTTTTCTAAATACTATAGGTGATGAAGGCACTTTATTTTACTGTTTCGTCATCTCCATTCCACTCATATTTCTTACTAATGGGTTGAATGTGAAGCATGACATCCTGTGAGTGAAGCTCTGTCTGATTTCACTGTATGGCTTTTAGAAAATATATGGATGATGTACAGGCAGTATTCTTGTAGGGCACTGTGCCAAAGTACTGGTTTAAAGATGCAGTATTTTTTTTCCCTAGAAAATAGTCAGTGGTAACAGTTCAGCAAACCAGGGGAATTATTAATTACAGACTACAGTTATTCTTCTGAGACATATGAGAAACCTATATTTTCTACTCTTTTTAATTAGAATTGAAGAATTTTTTTTCAGAACGGAGATTAGGCAACTACCAAAGTGGCTAAAGTTGATGCTGCATGTTATTTAGGGTTTCAGGGCAGAACCCTGCCCTGGCCACTCAGTACCCTCTGAGTACCCTCTCCCCTCTGTTATTGCTTCCTTCAACCATGACACATCCTAGAACAGCTGCTTGGAAGCTGTAAAGCTGTACTGAGAGTTTACCACAGTTGTTAGCTGTGCTATAAAACCACCTAAAACATAAGTAGGGCATTTTTGTACTCTGGCTCACACGACAGGTCAGTCACGCAGCCTCCACGCAACGCGGGTCATGTTGCTCTCAGAAATGTATTCATGCTCCCGTGATTATCCACAATTCGATGTGAAAATTACCGAAATTTCTGCCGCGGACGTCGTTTCGGGAAGAGGTCCTCGGAAGGGCAGGGCGGGCGGCGGCTCCCGCGGGTCCCGGCTGCCACCGTGCGACCGGCGCTCCAACACAAACCCGGCACGTCTCCCGCCGGAGGAAAACAAACGAAAGCCAACATCCTAAACAAATCGGTTGCGCTATGCAGCGTAACCATGCGCTCTGCTTTCCTTCTTCTTGGTCTTTATTCTGTGGGAGGGTGGATGATGTTTCTGGCTAGGTAAAGACTCAGAATCAGTCTGGTGGGGAAGCACAGGTATTATTTACTGGGTATCACTGAAACGCCGCACTAAACAGGACTCATTTGCTTCAGGGCTTTTCTGTTGGGGCTTTCATCACTATGTCTGCCAGCTTTGTGAAGAGTAATGAGTATTTTTTGCAGTTTGTCTGGAATCTGATATGGTGTTACTCACTCTGAAACAGAAGGGGGAAGTGAGGCATAAGGAAATTAAAGGCATCAATTGCCAAGAATAATCAACTAATTTTAGGTACTGAATTAGTGAAATCTGATTGATTCTCTTTTTACCCACTTACTCAGATATCACTTTACATATTCAAGGCACCAATTCTTGCCACCAGCTGCATCTCTGAACGCTCCAGTTCTGCTGATGAGTTTTGAAATGCTTCTCAAGCACCCAAAAAAGGGCTCACCTATGTGAGTCATGAGTAGGACGTGGTAATACAGAATTATAGAAACTTGTATCCAAGTGATCCGCTCATTACAGCACTAGCAATCTGTATTTTGTTTCCATGAATCTCCCCCATCCACAGGAGGCCACATTTCAGTGCACTGGTAAGTCACTAATGCCTGCTTGTTAATACAGTAGATCAAAATTACCAGGAAGGCTGAGCAATCAGCAATATGTTAAATGTACACAGTATGTTAATTGTTCCTGTGTTTTCCCCATTACTCTCTCAGTGCAGCATTTTCTTTCTTTTCAGCTCTAACAACTCTACAGCACTTGGGTTAGCCCAGGGCTACAGCAGAAAACAGCTCTGCTGTACCATGCACAATTCAGGAACTGATCACCTGGAGTAAGAAAAAAATAAGCGAGGCTGGTTCTCTTTTGCAGCTACTAAAGCAGAAATGAGTCTTACAAACAATGCCTTACTCTCCAGTTTTATCCCTGACAGTAATACTTTCTTCAAAAGGATGATATATAAAAATAAATATTTATTCCAGGTGCGCATACACACAGTGCACTCAAAAAGACTCTTTCTGAAGTCTTGGTGGAGAAAAACTGTATCTGTAGGACTGCATTTTCAGGAGACACAAAATAGTTAGAGGATTGATTATTTTTCATTTGAAGTTTAAGACAGGATTCTGGCATGGTGCTGGCCTCTTTTCACACATAGATGCTGCCCATATTAAAGACACACTGTAGTGTACAGGTAAGTTTCTGTAGGAGGTAGGTACCTAATCAGCCTTGATGACCATATTGAATTGCCTAAAATTAACTGAAAACTCCTCATAAATAGTACTTTCCTCCACTTATGTTAAGTCACATGACATTCCAGAGCAGAAATGAGAGGGATCATGAAAATTCAGAGAGCAAGATAAGCAAGTCTTCCACAGCATCATCCATAAGTTGCTGAATTTCTCATTCAGTTTTCTGCTAGTTTTCTTCATGTCAATTCCCTACCAAAAAAATAAAAAAAACCAAAACAAAACAAACAAACGCCCCCCCAAAAACCAACAAAACCAAAACAACAACAAAAATTGACTTCCACTCATCAGTTTTCCATGTGAAAAAATTTCTGTGCTGCTGACTTTGAGAAAGTCTTCTCGGCAGGAATTCCAGACCACCAACAACTTACTCAAGGAAATCAGAGAATAAGTTAATACCACTGCTTCATGTTTCATAGCCCCCTGTCCATGGAAAATCTCCCGGCATGCACAGGCTCAGTGAAGAGGTAACTGTAATGGAGAAACCAGATGTTTGTGGAAAAACCACATTTTAATATTAAATGCTCTTAAGGGTTTTTCACATGCCTGAAATATTAAAACTGCCTACACTGGTAGACTTTTGATGAGCAGGGAACAGCTGAAGCTCTCATTGTTTCATGCATAGAACACTGCATATATTTGATTTTGGCAGTTTTGTTGTTTTGTGAGATCTTAAATGGATTAGATTAGAAATTAAAAGTTGTACAAGTCAGATGCTGCAGGTTCTCAAAAATGAATAGAAAACTGTTATATAACAGGAAAAGGAAGACATGAGCTTCTCTGTAGTGGAGGAAAAATTTACACCAACTTGCTTAGGTTTAATTCATCTCACAGTGCACATTAGGAATAAGGCATCCAAGGATTAAATGGAAAAGGTCGTTACAATGAAATGATGCATTGTGTCCTCAGAGGATAACAGTAAGGCATGGCCACATTGCCATTCTACCAACAAAATCTGGAATTGAAAATGCATGATCAGAATATGTGCTTTTACTAGGGCTTTTTCTTAACACCCAGACAAATTAGATACCTAAAGCACTCTTACATTCATAAAGGAGTAAAGTGGATTGGGCTAAGGAGGTTGGAGCTATTAATTTTTTTTTTCAGTTTGCCACAGTGGTTCCAAACTGCTTGGCAATGAAATGTGATAGAAGACTATGCTTAATATCCTCTGTCTTTGTCTGAAGTGTCCAACAAGGTGATGGCCATTGCTCTGGCTTTGTAATGTTTGGTTCAATGCAATGGTCTTCTCTCAGCTCAGACTCAAGTTTACCATCTGCTGATTCTTGGTCTTTGCAGGCTGCAGGTGGAATCTGTACAGCAGACACGACATCTCTTTTGTAGGCATTTATTTCTTTCTCAGCAGAAGAGTCTGCTTGGCTTGAATTATTAGTTCTTCCAGATAAGCCAATACAGTCATGGTCAAAAACTACTGCACCTTGTAGAATGTCATGGTTGCCTGTAAAAGGAAAGTAGCCATTAGTTCAGATCTCTGAAGCCATACCTGAAATGCTAGTGAGGTGCTAACTTACTTTTCAAGGCAATTTCCAAACGAGGACAAGAATGTTTGAGTGACAGTAAACTGATTATGTGAATTTCCCAGTTTCACTGAGGATCAAATGTTTGGCATCTCGTTACATCCACAAAATAATCCCTGGGATGATCCACATTTAGAGCTTTTCTTAGCTAAGTCAATGATTAGCTTTATGTCTATCTTAGTCACCTACTGAACTAATGCTTTAATACAACTACTAACTTGAATAAATGGACATGTAGATTCTTTCATTTTGTGCATGCACATGGATAAATGTGGTTTCTTCATGCTCTCACTGGAAAATCTTAGTTCAACACACAACAGGCTTCCTTAAACCATAAAAAGTTTAAGAAGTAAATAAAGTAGGCAAGTAAAAAAAAAAAAAAAAAAACCAAAGCAAAAAACCCCAAAATCTATCCCAGCCAAGACCAAGACAGTCACTTCCTGAAAAAAGGAATTCTACGTTTACACACTGCTTCTGCAGTACTCAGCTGTAAACATATTAGGCTCTAATGCTACAAAGACCACTACTTTCAGCTTTTCATACAGTGACACAATTTACCAAAAGTTATTGTGATAGCTGTTCATTACCTATATGATTGATATGCATGTGACTTCCTCCTCATGCATCAGCAAAATTTAAGGAGGAACCAGAAGGCACAGAGTGATCATCCAAAAAAAAGTAGAGGCCTCATGACATGAGATGAAATCTGTATCTTAGCTACAAAATCTACAACTGATGACTGACAAAAATATTTCAGCTCGTTACATGGAATTCCAGAATTAGTTTCAGCATTGTGAATCTCTCACCTTTAAGAGGTGATGGAAGAAATTAACATCTAAATGTAGTTTATCTATTTACAACAATGAAAGTTTGACCACATGTGCCAACAGTGTGGGAATTATTTTGCTCTTCAAGAATTCTGAAGTACAAAGCAGCTTGTTCTGTGACAGAAGTCTGTGACAGACTTCTGTATACCAAGTACTTAATTTTTTTGGAAATGCCTCTGGTGACTCAAAGACAGCATGAGCAGAGAAGAAACAGCTGCCACTGTTTGATTTGCAAAGTGGTATGCTGAAAATTTAAGACCAAGAGCAGAAGTTGATTATCCAAATCTTTGGAAATTTCTAGCCATCCTACCACAGAGCATGACAATTCTATTTACTCTTGTAAGAGAAATGCTGACTTCTTTAATAGGACAATTTAAAATAAACTATTCCAAAATCAGTTCCCTGATGTAGTCTTTCTATTTTAAGGCTTTAGAAGACACTCCAATGTTGTAAAAAAAAAAAAAAAAGACTTTCCATTGCATAAGCAAAATTAATGTGACTCCTGCCTACACCAAAATAGAGTAAGAAAATGCTCCTTGAATACAGGTCAGCCTGCCTATACTTCTAGCATATTCTTATACTTTTGTCAGCCAGCACAAATAGATACAAGCCAATGATTGGAAGCAACTTTAACAGAGGCTATTTTTAAAAAGACTTTGAACATTATTCATGAGCTCTGTTCCATGCTCTGCATGGTTTGATGTCACACACACTCACTAGCTTACTTAGCTTTACACTACTGTGTGTCTAATATAACTCTCACTGGTTACTGAATGATACCTTTTCATTCTAATAACCTAACACCACAAGAGTGAAGTTAAAAAAACCAAAACAAAAAACCCAACTCTTTTTACATATATGAAAATACAAACTTAAAAACTATTATTATTAAAAACCTTTTTCACTGGACCCTCTTACATATGGCTTGAGGTGAGACATCTTGATGGGTCTTTTCAGCCTGGATCCTGTAGAATCTCTTAATATTGCACAGCCAATTTTCTGTGATGTAATCCATTATACAAGGACCAATCCATTCCGACTGGAAACACCCATCTTTCCACCAGTTTTTTCTTTGCCTGAGGACTTCATGATCAACTTTAAGTTAAAGAGTATTTAATTGTTTTGACTTCCTTTTGACTGTGATTTTGGTTCTGATTTTTTTTTTCCATCTGGAGTTTTTTTATCTGCCTACAGAAAGATAAAAGTGAGTTATTTTTTTTTCCAAAAGTAATCATGGAATTTTGTAGCACTGGTTAACAGCGCTTAAACATGACATTGAGTGGTTTTGGATGTGTGTAGTTTGTAATTATGTGGGACTGACGAGTGATGAAGAAATTGCTTTTATCTTCATAAATCACTACTCCATAGGCAATAGTTTTCTACTTCTCCATTCCACCCTCCAAGTCAGACACAATAAACTTCTGACAATAGGTCTCTTTTAAGGTTACTCCCTCCAAATACATACATGTTACACTGAAATTAAGGGATCACAGGGGAAGGAAAACAAACTAAAAACCAACACCCAACCCCCCACATTATTTTAAAAGGTTACTTATACTTTATACCTCAGAACTTTTCACCTTTATCTTCAATCTTCTTACTAGTAAAATTCAAATATATAACATTTACCTGGCAATCTGAGGTTTTGTCTTCTTCCAGCGCTTGACTGAATTTTTTAGTTGCTTCAAATATTTTGGCAAAACTACTGTATTCTCCTTCCACACAATATATTCATGGGCTCAACAACACGTGGATTATGGCTGAACATTTGGAAATATGGAGTGTTTTGATTTGGCTCCTATTTATATGGGGACCAAAAGCAAGGAAATTTAGCATACAGCTTTGCCGACATTTTGGAGGACTTCAGTCAAAAGAAGAAGAATCTTCACATACCAAATGTGTCAAATTGAAAGCATAGGCTATAGCAGATAAGTGTTCATCCCAATCATTTGGATGGTCTATGTTTCCTTCTTGTTAAGGAAAGTTTTGATTGTACTGGAATTTTTTTCATTTACGTCATGTGTCTGAGGATAAGACAATGCAATTTGCTTCATTCCAAACAGTGCAAACAGTTCTTCATTTATCTTCAAAACAAGAAGAACACAATTAGTGAACATTTCTCCTGTTTTGTATCCCATTTCAAGCAAAAAAACCCTCAGATTTCTACCTCTTTGGTTGACATGATGGTGACTGGGAAAAATCCTGCATACATATTGGCACAGAACACACCAGGACTGTGAATGAGAGCTAAAGCATTAAGTACGGCTTAGGAGCCAGTGACTGATGGTTCCTAACCACATTTTTGTCACTTAACTTGATCTGTCATTACCTCCATGTCACAATCTGATGACTTCATCTCTTAGAGGAACAAAGTGTGGTAAATCCTTCATAATCACTATAAGCCAACTTCAAAAATACCCTTAGCTATTGCTATCCTGGGCAAAATGGATGAAAGACATACATCAGAATGCAGTGTACAAATTTATGCCAATTCAAGTAAGTGACAAAATCTGCACTATGACGGCCAGGAGATAATTACACTGTGCTCTTTTTACAAAGAATAAAGTCCTAGTAAACATTGCATAGCATTACAACTGCAAATAATTGTTTTGACATTTTTTATATTGTGCAGACATCTTTACTTTTTCAAATAAAGAGAAAAAATACTAAAGTCTTTCTGAAAAAAATTCTAAAATTCAAATCTAATATAGGGGAAAATGTATTTTTCTTGAGGGGAAAAAAACAACAACAAAAATCCGATTAACTAGCCATGTAAATAATTACCTGATAAACAACCTCCTTCCCCTGATCAACAGGCATCTTTTGAGGGGGCCCATATAAGAAAAACACATTTATGATTGCCTTAGCAATTTCAGCTGCTGAAGTGTCATGCAGCGGTAAGGTAACAGTCCATCTTGTAAACAAATCTGTCATAATTATGATGTGTTTGTGACGTCTGTTGGTAACACTGAAAGGTCCCATTAGTTCTAGAGTGACTGCTGTCCATGGGTCCTGTGCTTTGATAGGGTGTATTTTGGGCACTCTGGTGGCTATGTTCTTTGCCACCTGGCAATGCTGGCAAGCATGCACCTAGAGAAGACATCAGGGAAGGTGTTAGCAATGAAAAGTGATGGTGAGGTGATGACAACATCAGAATCACAGATCTCCACTATCTCTCTGTAAATCAGGTCAGACTAGGCAATGCAAAACAAATTTATCGCTTTTCTTACAATTTTTTACCCTTAGATTTTTCAGAAATAGCATAAAACCAAAATAAACCCAAACAATACTGAAATCCAGGAAAGGGACATGTAAAAGAACTCATAGCTGAATTCTCTCCATTCTGAAAGCACTGTGCTCTTTCAAGTCCACAGTACAAATTTTAAAATCCATTACTATCTGTAAATAATAAAGGAAGTAGGAAGCAACTGGGAATGAAAGGAAGTCCCAATCACTCCCCTTTTGGCTCATCTATGTATGCTGTGACTGAAAAACACTGGAAGTATACATTATCTCCCATGCACAACAATTTAATCTATGGGATAGAGAACCTTCATCCAATCTAAACTGAAAGGAAAGACTCATTTTCATGTCATGTAACAGTTACACATGAACTCAAAGTATTCACATGGGGCAGCAAGCCGATAGCAACAGTAATTTGGCCTTAAACTATTTACATAGTTTCCTGAACAGTCAAATTCTGCTAGGGGTTCCTGCGCCTGTATCTTTGGGTGGAGGAGAAGAAACTTTCCCAAGCTTTGATGTGTTTAACTATGTCCTGAACACAACTTACTGTAAAGCAGAGACACCATTTTCATATTCTTATCTGCTAGCAGCTACTCTGGTCACACATTCTTGTGATAGCCCATTGCATCCTAACAAAAATACGTGAGAGTCCTTGCACAAGAAATCTCTCTCAGGGACTGGATGTGCCCTGCCTACCAAAAGAGATTATGGCTCCCCACCACACCATAGTGGTGCACAAGCCAGCAGCAGAAGAGTAAAATGTAGTAAAAGAGCAAAAAAGAAACACCAAGATGACCAGCTGAGTGTGATTGCAAGCTTACATTTCCTTCTTGTGAAACAGGCTGGGCACTTGCTGTACCAAAGTTCACAGGATTACCAAACATTTGTAACAGACTACATAAAGTATCCTGTAGCTATGAAGCCATGCCCACTGCTTGACATCATTTGTTACAGAGGTCCAGTAGTAACTGGACTCCACTAAAGTCAGTGTCCTTGCTATACCATGATGAGTGCCAGCAGCATTTTTGTGGCATTTCTCGAGGACTTTTTTCTTCTCTTCATCTTAAACAATTACCAGGCGCATTTGTTTTCTGTCTTTTCCAACACAGAACAACTTGTTTTCTGAAAGAAGTACCAGCAAATTATAAGCAAGTGCTTTGTCTTCTGTTTGGTTTACTAAACTACTGAGCATGACTCGGAAAAGAATTTATTACAGTAAGTTCACTTTTGTAAACATAGCTTTTTGTTTACAAACATTCCAATTATGTCCTCCAAAGAGCCATTAGCTCAGGCATGTTTATTATCTGGACACAAGGAGTTACAAGTGCAAGTCAGAATGCAAACAGCATTCCCATAGGAAATCTGACTGAAACATAAACTAGCACTGGGGCTGGAAAGGGGAGGTAGGAGTGTTGAAACTGTTGTTTGTGAAGCTGTTGAGTGCCTGCCAGCAACCTGACATCGATAGTCAAAGATTTAACTCCTCCCTGCCTTCTCTCTACACAACACTGGCAGTTTTGATGGGATTGAGACAGTACAGCAGACTACAATGGCTCATAGAGGCTCAAATATCTCCCAGGGCTGAAATAAAGTCGGGAAGGGCCTGCAGGCTCTCGGGTGACTGAAGGCAAAATTGTCCTTGTACTTCTGCCAGTCATCCCCCACACTGGATGGAGCATTCCTTGTCTCTAGCTGCTTCTTCTTCTGTAATCCTTTCAGTTATGGACTGCAATGACTACAGATTTCTACAGTATAAAAAGGATAAAAAATGAGGTTTGGCTTTTATATAGATAAATAAACCTGTCGTGGAATGAACTAAAGCAGATTGAGCTTCCATTTCTACAAACATCCTGTTACATATTAACCAGGGATTTGCAGAGCATTTGTCTCATAGAGAATGCTTATTAAAATCACACAATGCTGCAGAGCAAGATCTCATTTTTTTTAATATTAGCAAATCTTCACCTTAATGTCCAATTTTAGCATAATTTGAGAGAAAAGTTTTACCGTTGAAAACAAGTTTTTTGGCAGCTCTCCTGATTCCACTTCTTTCACTTGATAATGTTGTGGGATGATATTCCCCTGTTCGCCTGTAGTATGCAATCTGCTTCAAGTGAAGCCCACCACTTTTTCCACCAGGAACCATTGCCAATCTGAACAAAATGGACAGAATTTATTAGATAAATTGTCAGAGAAGGACATCATCAAGCTTTTACTTATTTCTGTGTAGCTCAGAGCTACATATCCTGGTTATGTGGCCTCTAAGAAGAGATTACACCATCCACTGTCAACTTTAGCAACAAGGAGCACTGCTTGAAACAATAATTCTGTTCTAAACAGAGCTGGTTTTGTCAAACTATACTTTAAAATTTCCACACAATGGAGGCTTCTACCACATTCATTGGACAGGCAAAGGAAATGGTATCAGAGAGAAAGAAATGGTTCTTCTCATTCTTGGAAACCTCTCAAATTTGGTTGTGCTTGAGATAGTCCAAAGATCCATCTTAGCTGAGAGAAATGTACATAGCTAAATAGAAAAAAAAACCCAACTTCCCAGAGAAAAATGAATGGAAAGTTATTTTTTTACTAATTAATCAGACAATTATATTTTGAAATTCCAAACCAGACTCTGCATGTGAGGTAACAATTCATTCCTTGACACAAGCTGACTTCCCTGATAACATTAATAAGCAATAATGTCATTAGTAAGATGGGCCACTGATAAAGAACCTGTTTGGGTTTAGCAAGAATAGCATCAAAATAATTATGTAATAATGAAAATTGAAATATTGACAGACAGGAGAATTGATGCAGCCTCTACATCATTTGTGGTTTGCTTTTTTCCCCAAATCTTTTCCAGCAGCACAGAAAAGGCAGCAGTTTAATCCTGCTTTCACCAATGTCTGCAGGAGCAGGAGCAAGCTTGGGGTCATCCATGTCATAATTTCATAGTGAACACCGGTTATCCACAGCATTAAGTAAATTTATTTCTCATCCTGCCACTGTTCCAATGCCAGACATTATGTAGCCTGCTAAAAAGAGTAATTAGTTTGTCTTCCACATATGATAAGTGGCTTATAATTATGGGGAAGTGACAGTATCCAGTCACTCTGGAATGAACATCATCTCATGATGCAGTGATGCTATTTGAGAACAAAATGTGTAGGACAAGATGTCTATTTTTCAATTTATAGACTCTGACCTATTTTTACTATGCTGGTGGTGGGAAGGAGGCAAAGACCTCTTAGGAGTGATTATGCCTTTCATTGCATCCTTTCCTCCCAGAAAATAAAATGCTGTATGCCACTTTTGGAACCTGCACCCTGAGCTAAGCACTGCTGTTAGCAATGGCAAACACATGACAGGAACTTCCCATTCAAAATGTGACAAGGCTTTTGCCTCACTGAATGCTTCATTTTATACAAGCAAGAGCTGGTTTATCAAAACAAGCCAAGTCTCTTGTCATACAACTTTAGTGCTTTAAAGTAAAATTTTCATACCTGACAGAACTAACACAGATGTGCTTCCCAACACCACGACCTCCCTCACCTGTGAAAAAAGACAGTGCTTCAGAACAGGGAAGGAGAGGAGCCAGAACACAGGACTGTTCTGACACTGCAGTTTCCTGTAAATTTACATCTGACAACACGTGCCAAACCATCCCACCGAACCGGTAAATTGGATAACTAACAGCAGAAAAGGAGGTGAGGCTGCCATGAAGCAAATTCATGTTTCTGTTGTTTAAAAGAAGTCAATTAACTAGTATTTCTGACAGTAAAAGAACACTGGTGAAGGGCCATCAAAACACCCTATCTGCCAGGGGCATATGTTCCAGTTTTACTCAGGGGCTTCCTCAAGGCCAGTCCTGCACTTGAGTTACCTGAAGGCAAAACCAGCCCAGTATGACCTGCTACTCAACCACAGGGATGATGGATTCCTTTGGCTTGACACAGACTTTCACACGTGGGAAGAAAAGATCTAACAGCACAATCTTTATTTTTCCAGCACTTTTGAAACTTGCCTGAAGTAGCGAATATTCTCCATGGATCCCAAAACTGCCCACTTTAATAAAATGGAGCTGCACAGGAACAACATCCTTCTAACCAGGACCACAGCATGCACTTCTGCTAAGCAGACAGGCTGTCCACATTTCTGCAATGGCAGTTTCTCTTACAAGCATCTTGAAGAGCTTACATAAGCCAATGAAAGAAGAATGGGCTATGTAGCACCCACATACATTAATTCAATAGGATCCTGATCCAGCAAACTGTTAAGCACTTAAGTCTGCTGGACTGCGGCCTAATATGAGCTTCCTTCCTGAATATTTAATTTCTTATGCCCCTACTAACCTTTTCCCCCTCTACCTAATTTACTTTGTTTGGCCTACCCCTAAAAAATGCCAAATAAAACAGCCCTGAAAAGAACAATTTATAAAATCTTCTGGTTTTCTTATTTATTCATATAATTAATATGCTGTATCTCAATAATGCATCTGGTAGTCTAAAAATCAAAGACATAAAATCAGCTATCCATTTTTTTAGTACATTAGAAGCTCAAAAAGTGTACACTAGAAGTATTTTAGCAAAGAGAATGAAACTTTCATATAATCAGTGGTCTTTTAGCTTCAGCAGCTTAGCCAAAATAGTCACACCTGCTAAAACTGAACTATTTCATCCTTTAATGCCCATTTTCTCCTACAGACAAACACAATCCTAACTGCAAAACTATTCTTGCAGTCCAGATTTTGACCAATTCCCCTACCTCTGACTGCTGTTCTTATAAGAAACAGGGATTGCCTGTGGAGCCCTGAATCACAGTCACAGAATGGTTCGGCTTGGGATGGACTTTAAAGATCACCAACTTCCAAACTGCTGCCAGCTTCAGGGACACCTTCCACTAGATGAGATCCCCCAGAGCCCCAAACCCACTTGGGTTCGAACACTTCCAGGAATGGGACAGGCAAAGCTTTTCTGGGCAGCCAGTCCTAGTGCCTCACCATCCTCTCACTAAAGATTCTTTTTCCTAATATCTGCTCTAAACTTGTTCTCTTTCTTCGAATGCATTCCCCCTTGCCGTATCAGTCAGTATATCTTCATGTAAGAAGTCCCGCTCCTCTTCCCTTAAAGCTGTCACCAGTACACGGCTTCAAAACACCGCTTTTCTAACCCAGGTCCTTCAAAAAATGTGTAAATCAGATTGACAGACTCACTTACAGTCCTCCCCGGGTTTGCAAGGTGCGACAGAGGGCAGCCTATGAGGCTGAGTGGGTAGGCACGCCAGGTCGCGTCTTGCCGCCCGCGGTAGCGCCAGGCGCCATCCAGAATTCCACAGATTCCTCTCGGGACGGCGCCCCCGCATCCCTCCCGCCCACAGCACTACACATCCCAGCGTGCATCGCGCCCGCGCAGGGCATGCCGGGAGCGGCGGGCGCGAGTGACCAACCCCTAGGCCTCGCACC
>NW_005054607.1:174682-180134 GCF_000277835.1 Geospiza fortis | reverse complement strand
CGCGCGCCGGGTGTGTGAGGTTGCGGTGTGTGCGGTGCTGTCCGTATCAGGTGAAGCGTTTTGGTGCAGATGAACACGGGATTAAAGGTGGCGTGTGCCTAAACGGGGATGGGGAGGGAAGTGATGGAGCATCTCTTGGAGCTCTGCGTTTGGAGCGCTCTGTTAGCATCCCAAAAACTGGTGATAAATTCAGTATGAAATAAGTTGTAGCAAGGGAGATGGCTATCTGTAATCAAAGTGGGGGGGAAGGACCAGTAGGAGCCCCGAAGGTGAGAATTGATTACATGTCAAGAGCAGAGACGAGAGAGATGTGAAGACTATGTGTCCTGTTTTACATTTATCTTTATTTTCCTGGTGTTTTCCAGAATGTGGGAACTTTATAGAGTATTGGTAGGCTTTGAAAATGCTGGGGGTTTGGCACTGCGATTGCTTCCATGTAGTTAGTCATAAACAGGAAGACTGGGGGATATCTGTATCATAACCACAAGGAAATAAGTAGTTTTCTTTCTCATACAAACTTCTTCTGCTACTGGTGTACCTTTACAGCCGTTTGTTACGGTGGTTTTGGATTGTTGTATTGCTCTTTTTAAGTGCTGTTTCCCTCTGATCTGTTTAGTCTGTATCTTTCCAACTTTTCTGCATCCCTTCTGTATCATCTTTGTACTCAAAGTAGCAAGCCGAGGCTTGCTATTTTTTTCTTTGGAGAATCAGAATTCTTGTTGAATCTGTCTTTGTCTTGGTGAACAAGGTTTGATTCAATCAGTAACAAAACTATTCTTGATATGTAACACTTTTCTATGGTATATGGTGACCTTTGTTACCATTTTTTTAGCCTATTTCTTGTCTGTTATGGTTCAATATGTGAGAAATTCGAATTTTTATATTTATTGGCTTGTCTTGTTTGTCTTATTCTTTCTATGGAAGAAAGTTTCACCCTTCTGGCAGTTGTGATTAAAACAGATCAAGCCTCCAGAGGCTGAGCCAAATGAACTTGGGTACAGATTTTTTTTTGCAAAACCTGTCATCCCTACAAAGCTGAATTAAAGTTCTTTGTGAGAACCTGGAGAAACTGTTTTGACGTCTGTGAGTGGGATTTTAAAAATTTTGGAAGCCAGCCTTCCTGAAATATTCAAACTTGTCTCAGATATAAATGACTTTATGTGATATGTTTGACAGAGTATGATTTAGAAAGGAGCTTGGAGGTTAATGAATGTGAAGGTTATCTATATCTATCTATCATTAAAACACATGCCAGGTACCAGTTTGTGTAGTTTGCCAGTTTAAAATAACACTGCCTTACTGTGTGGAAGATAAGAGAATGATATTTAATAGATGGGTTTTTCTAGACTTCTAAGGCTGTTTTAACGCTTCTGTTAAGGGATAGTAATGGTTTATTTTGCAGTTTCAACCAGAGAGTTGAAATATGCCTGTGATACTGCAATATTTGAAGATAAAACTCAGTTTTGCTTGTGCTGAAAAGTTACTCTTCTGCTAGGGAAAAATAAGTTCTGCAAGGCAAAGAGCTTGGTCAGGAAAAGACCCATTGAAAAGTTATTTCACTTTAGGTTTGGTAATTCAAAATTACTGAAAATACTTTGCCTAACTAACTATATAATTGCTGGGAGAAAAGGTAGACATGGGGAAATCAGCCAAGTAGTTTGAAAACTGGAACAGTTGTGCTTTGAGATTAGAAATCTTATTTTTGAACAACCTAGAAGGCATGTATTTCCTTGCTGCAAAGCTGGCCTCTCAACAGACTTCTGGCTTACATGGCTCTTCTCAGTTTTCTGTTGCTAAGATACTGTAATACAGATGATCAGACTCAGTGTTACTTTTGGTACAATATTTTTTTGGTACAAATACTCTTGGAAAATAATAGGGGTCCCCAGAAAAAGACTTAGGCAACTGAAGCTTATTAGCTACTTTATCTATACAGAGTTTAGAGAAATGTTAGGTACTCCTGAGCAGAGTTCCAGTAGGAAATGCCAGTAAGGTGGGTATTTCTAGATTCCTGATGCTTGAGAGTGGGTGCTTGGAAGTGTCTCATTGGTGAGATTTGGCAGACTAAGGACTGTCTTCTGCTTGGAATGCTGAATCAGCAACACTGATTCCCTCTCCTGTAAAAAGCAATCCAGAGGCCACCTTAAAAAAAAAGAATAAAGAAAAAACCCAAAACCAATGGCAAAACAAATAAACAAAACACAAAAATCCACTTAGTGGTGAGGAGAGACAGTGAAAGGATTATAATAGCCTTGTGGTTAGAACAGTTGAATGAAACAGGACAAATACTATCTCTGTTCTCTCCTGTATCAGAGGATTCAGCTCCCTGTTTTCTGTTAATCAGAAGTGTGTCCTAACCACCAAGCTGAAAAGTGTGTGGGTAAAAACATCTGCATGTATACGTTACTACTGAAGATGGAGTATGAGTAACAGTGCATAGGTTTTTTTCCCCAGAAAACAAATTCATTGGCCACCAGGGGCTTACTAAGCAGAATCGTGGAGCAGATCCTCCAGGGCACTTGGAAGATAAGAAGGTGATGGATGACAGCCAATGTGACTTCACTAAGGCAATTTTGACAAATTTAGTGGCCTTCTATGAGCACCTTCCAGTAAGTAACAGGAGACTGACTACGAGAAAGCTGGAGAGGGACTATTTACAAAGGTCTGTAGTGATAGGACCAGGAGAAATGACTTTCAGGATGAGGAATGAGAGATTTAGATAAAATATTTAGAAATTCTTTGCTGAGGGAGTGGTGAGGTACTGGCACACATTATCCAAAGAAGCGGATGCCCCATCCCTGGATATCTTCAAGGCCAGGTTGGATCAAGCTTGGAGCAATTTAGTCTAGTGGAATGTTCCCTGCCCATGGTAGGGGTTTCGGGATCTTTGGGGACCCTTTGAACCAAAACCATTCTCTGATTCTTTAATATACAATGACACATTTTTTACATAGATTTTCTAATGTATTAATTTATTCATCCATAAAGAACCACTTGAGCACTTAATATGATCTCCAGAGTAAAAGAGGGCTCCATCCTGGAATAGCATTCCTGTCCCTGTGTCTGCTCCATGGGCTACAGCTCCTGCGAGGTGCACAGACTCTCTGTGGGCTACACCTTATTTCAGGGTATATCCACTGCCTCCAGTGTGGGGTTCCCTATGGGCTGCAGGTGGATCTCTGTTCCACTGCGGGCCTCCGTGGGCCTACAGGGGCACAGCCTGCTTTGCAGTGGGCTGTCAGGAAATCTCTAAGTGCCTGGAGCACTTCCTACATGTCCTTCTTCAATGACTTTGGGGTCTGCAGAGTTGTTTCTCTCAGTTATTGTCACCCCCTCAGCTGTTGTGCAATGTTCTTTACCCCTTCCTAAACACCTTATAGCAGAGGCATCACCAGCGTGGCCAAGGGACTCAGCTTTGGGCAGCAGCAGGTCCATCTTGGAGCTGACTGGAACTGGCTCTGGCTGACATGGGGACAGCTTCTGGTGTCTTTCACTCCTGCAGCCCACTCACCACCAGAACCTTACCAGGGAATCCCAATGCAGGCACTTACCTGGCAAGGAAGACTCCTTTTATTCTTGAGAAGGTTTTTTCAGGTGTCTGTATGGTGAACCTGGAAGGTGGATAGTCTCTTTTTGCAATGGGAGCTGCTGTAGTTTTTCTGGTGGAGTAATGCACAAACTGCTATATAGTAATGCTTCTGGAACATTGTAAAAAATATCTGCAGTGCTCTCACAGACAGAAAGAATTTAACATGTTTATAGTCGTCATAGATCTTTTTATCTTGTCATTGCATAGATATTTTCATGTGGCAGTCTGAGAGCTGTGCTTGGCTTGTAGGCAGTATTGGCATCTGGCTAAAAGCAACGCATAAAGCCTGCTTTTCATCTTTTCTCAAGATTCTTGTCATGATTAGGGAATATGTTAGCATATTGTGAAATCTAGAGCTCAGTGTTTGTTTGATGCAAGATTGGAGCAGGTGACTTAGTTCTTGTAAAGCTGTGTGATGTAGTCTTTATAATACTCTTTTTTTCTTTGTTACCTTTTTTTAGCCTATTTCTTGTCTGTTATTTTGCACATCAATGGAGTTTCTTGCCTGATGTTACTGAGATGCAGAGCTGAGTTACTGAAGATGATGATAAACTTCGTAAGGCTATTGAAGTTAGTATTTGCTGAAGGGAGACAGAGGTTTTTCTCAGCTTCACATACTATACTTGGACCTTATAAATTCCAGTACTTATTTAAAACCCTTGTATCCCCTTCAATTTTCATGATTATTGTTTGATTATTTATTGATTGATTTGTTTCTTTGTGAGTTTTGTTTTTGTTGGAGTTTGGTTGGTTAGTTTGTTTAGATTGTTTAGGTTTGTGGTTTTGTTACTGTGTAAAAATTATCAGGCAGTAGCTATAACATTATTTGTGTTTAAGAGATGCTGGGATAGAGCTGCTCAGTTTTTCAAATTTAGTCCATCTCAGTAATGTGCAGACTGCTAGTGCTCAGCACCTCACAGGCTGCGTGTGGGGAACAGAGCAACATCTGTATGTAAATGATAATTTTTTTTATTATTGATTACATGACACAGGAGAAATTTTCTGTTTGAATTCTGTCCAGTTTTAAATTGGAGAGAAGATGTATCTCTTGCTCTGTAAGGTACAGCAATAAACCAGTCATATATTTACTGGCAGCATTGTCTTCAGCAGCTTCTGTGTTTGCCATCCTTTCCCTCTTTTTCTGCTTTTTGACTGTCCCGTCACTTCTTTCTTCCTGGTTGTTTGTTAGGCTTGAAAAAATGGTGTTGTTGAGTATGGGTTCTTGTTAGTAGTTCTAAAGTCTCACATTTAAGTTTGAAGTATTATCAGCTTTTTTTGAATCATCTGTAGAAAGGTGTCACACATGCACGGAGAGCTCTTGGGCTTGCAGTGCTCAGTGCTCTCAGCTGTCAGACTCCACTGGTCCTGTCTTCTTCCTGTCTGTCCTCTGCTTTCACCTTTTTTCCTCTTCATGCTTTCTTTCTTGCGTCACCAGCAACCCAACAAATTGTTTGTCTTTGGTGGTTTCTTGCACCATAAATCATATTGCAGAATTTGAGTTTTGAAACAGGTAAAATGCCTTGGCAGGAGTCAGGCAAACATTTTCACTGTTAAATGTACTGTTAATGAAAATAGTGGTTCTAGCAGGAAGATATTGAAAACCTTTGGTCAACTTGAGACCATCTGAAAAATTGCTATTAACATTATTTTTGTTTTAAGAGTGTATTTAAATTGTTGGAAGCTGAAAAGGGATGCAGTTGGAATATGCCTATAGCATGAAAAAAGTGAAACTTATTTAAAAGTGTCCTGGGATGAGTTTATGATGCTTGTAATCCCCATTTGTCTGTTTAGCCCAGAAATAAGTTTTGCACCTTTAAGATTGGTTCTGAGAGTGAAGCGAGGGAGAGTAGAAGTGTGCAGTTT
>NW_005054607.1:172098-174434 GCF_000277835.1 Geospiza fortis | reverse complement strand
TCTTTTTTTTTTTGTGCTGGTGAATGCTTTGTCTGTTAAATAAACAGTTTTTTCTACTTTTCTCCAAATAAGTCTTTTCCCAAACCAGTTTGGGGAAGGGCCACTTGAGTTTGCTTTCTAGAGGAATGCCTTTGGAGGTTTTCTCCCAAATTTGCCCCAAACCAGGACAAAAAGGAGCAGTATGGCAGTAGAGGACAGGGCAGTGGTCTGTTTTGTTGCTATTATGAATATATATGTGCAGAGTCATGTAACAGATGAGCACTACTTATGATTCTTTGTTACTTGTTTGTAAATTCCACAATGTAAACTGTTTTGATATAATGGCATTTTAAAAAGTTGTCTTACCGAGTGATTGGTAATTTAAGGATATTTTGTAACTATTGCATGATGTGTTGTCTTTTTGTCTTGAGATAACAGATAAGAAGCACTTTTACTATAGTACTGTTCAATTAGTGTGAAGTATAGAAAGTGTATGTTTGCTCTTCTGATGGCTGCAGAGGCACAGAAGACAATTTGGTGAAATGCTTCTGTTTGTACAGGATTTGGATATATTCTTATTAGTAGTCAAAATGTGAGTGTTAAAACTTCGAGCCCCTTTTTCATGGCTGCTCAGACCACTGCTGCTGTGTTGAGCTGATTTGTTGCTGTAAGTTATTATAATAGTAATATTTATTGTGGCCAAGTAAATATGAGAAACATCAGGGCTGGATTCCTGAGCTCCTGAAGCATATGGAATGGGGTCAGGAAAATTGTGGATATATCTTTTAACACAGTGAGGACTAGGTTTTGGCTTATTCCTTCAGAATATTCTGTGGAATTCCTTCGACAAGAATATTCTTATGGAAATTGAGAGATGTTCCATTGGAAGAAAAATTTGTAGAACACCACTGGAGTAAACACAGAACTTGGAATGCAGGGCACAGACTATCAAAATCTCTGATTTTATTTATCTCTGAATTTTATCCCTTTTTGGGATTTTTATTTCTTGGGGTTTTTTTTGTGCTTTTGGCCAGGACACATCACGTTGCAGACAGACCACACATTTGGTTGAAAGTCTTTTTAAGAACAGCAGTACATTTCTCAGCAAAAAAAGAACATTTTTAATCTATAAGCTGTGAAAGAGAAGACTTGTGTAACAGATGAGGTTTAAACAGAACATAGTGTAGTTAATTTTACCTGGAGATGTCATAGCACAGTGGGAGATGGCTGCCTGGATGTTATTGATGCTATCTCTTTGGAAATAGATCAGTGTATGTTCCAACACAAAGCTTTGGGTTTTGTCTTGCTTACAGTGCAGTTGTTCATGGCTAAGTACATAATTGTCTAATATTCACTGTCTAATGAGACTAATGAAAATTTAACATAAAGCAAATCTGCCCCTTGTATTTCTGCTGCTGCTCAATACAGAAAAATGGTGCTGGGAAGACTCTTATGTGCTCAAGGGGCAGCAAGATGGAATTCTGTGTAGGGCACCCTGTACTTGAAGTTTCTTTGGTCAGCTTAATAACAGTATTTCTGAAGCAGGAAGACAGCTCCATCTTCTTGCTTTGCCATTTATTATTTCTTCTTGGCATACAGCTAGAGAACCATGTGTTAATTCAAGCGTGATCTTACTGCATTTTTGATGTCACATAACTGTAGTTGGTGTTTGGGAGACTTGTGTAAGTTGTTCACTGTAGTCGCAGTCACTTAGTAGTTCTCTTTTCTTGTCCTTTTTATTGACTTATTTTTATTTCAAATGCCACAAGAAAGAAGGGGAGATCTCAATTTTTATTGTAGGATATGAGGGGAAAGAATTTTAATTCCCATCTCTGAAAGCATTAATTAAAAAAAATAGATAATTTATTAAATATATCCTGACATGAATTTATGGTAATGACAGTAGCTTACAGTATCTGCTGTCAGGGAGCTAAACTGGCAACTATCAGCAGTGAGAATGCCAGTTTATATGCAATTCAGTGAGTTCATGCAATAGTTTGTAAGCCTGAAGAATGTCACTATCCTTTTCTGATCCGTAGCCTTCAGTGTTACTTTTACAAACAGCATGAAAACTCTGGGGCCTACTGACAGTGGAATGGAGTGGCAATCTAGTTATTCATTTGCCTTCAAATGGGTGAACAATGTTAATCTTGGAGAAAATAATCTGTTAATTCCAAGCAAACTAAGTGGCTGTTCAAAGTCTGTTTTCTGCACATGAAGCCCCACTGCAATGTGCTTTCCAGTTATAAAATCAACAGTCTCCAGATTATTGAATGAGGAAGGTAGCAGAACAATGAGTTTTGAGATAGGACTGTTGGGGAAGTGTTTCAGGCGGTATCTTTGTAGACAAATATGTT
>NW_005054607.1:125301-172088 GCF_000277835.1 Geospiza fortis | reverse complement strand
GTTTTGTTTTTACTTGCTTTGAAAAGTAATCCTTTTGGGCTAGAAAGACTTGGTTAGTGTCAGATATTCCCGTGGAATAACCAGTCACCAATTGTATGCGAACTTCATAACTTCTGCTGCTCTCACAAAGTGTACTATAGGAATAGGTAGGGGAAAGAAGGCATAAAAATCTTAAGACTTTCACCTTATTTGTTTCAAGTCATTGTTCTTTCCTCTTTTTCCTAAGTTTTAGAAAGCTTTCACTTGCTGCTATCAATTTCTCTCATTGGCAGAAGAAAAAGGAGTTATTGAAGGGCTTTTTCTCTTTAGAGGAAGTGCTCATTCCAGGGCATTTTCTCCTGAAACTTGTCTCCAAAACCAAGACAGCATTGCTTATGCATACCTAGCCTCTGGATTAAGACAGATTCTTCCTGGACAACTTTTGCTTTGCTTGCCATACCCCTTCATGGTTGACCACTAGTGGGAATTTACTATTGCTTCACTTAGTTCATAGGACAGCCAAAGTAATTTTCACTGATATTTAAAAACAAATTCAGTTCTGCTGAGGCATCACTGTTGGATGGCACTTGCGTAATGCCGTACAAGTGAACAGCCCAACCCACTGGATCAGATGAGCTTCTAAACTGCTTGTAAAGCAACTGCTTATTAATTTTGTAAGTAGTAGGGGTACATTATTTATAATCTTATAAAGCCATATACATCTCACAGCATCAGTTACCTTGTTAAAATAACAGATGCCTAATCTGTGGGTCTGTTTCTGTATACAAGTTATTTTGCCAATATTTTATTTTCCCATGACAGGTTAAAAGGGTATAATATGTGTTCACTGCTACATTAGTGGTTAGAAGTCCTTTTGTCAGAAGGCAGTGCTAATGTCCATCTCTGTAATTTTTAATTTTTCTCAGTGAAAATAAGGCAACACTTTGTTGCAAGCTGTCACATTCTGTTTTCATAGAAAAGATTCACTTGAGTTTCAAGACTAGGGTTTTTTTAATTGTCCTAATGGTGGCTTTATGTTTTTCACTAGCACAGACAGTAGCAAACAGACAGTAGTCTGTTTGCAATTGTCATTTGATCACAAAATTTCTGTGGAAAAAACAGCCAATGCCATGGATAGTGAGTTAAATATTGTAAATATTGGAGAATATTTTTGTTGTACGTTTTGTGTAAAAATACTCTCCATTTAAGCCTTCTGACGTTAGGAGAAAATGCATTTGCATAGCTTTTACTTCTGTGAGTTATATTTTCTGTTTCTAAAATTTATGCATCAGTAGTTTGATAGTAATTTTGTAACTGTTTTCCATACTGTAAGCATACATCTAAGAGTGTAGAAGTGTAGACTATGTGTGGTGCATCTTTTCACCTGTTCTGTTTCTGATGCTTTGCTCAGAGGTACATAATTGTCCAAACATTTTTTCTAAGTAAAAAAGAGTTTATATAGATTATATAGATCCCTTTATCAAGTGTGTCTTTTTTCTTTTTCTTTTTTTTTTTTTTTTTGGTCTAGCACAGTGAGTTTCTTGGAGCAGCAACTCTGATCAGTAATGAGCAGATGATAACAAGTTAAACAGTGCCTGGTAAACAACGCAATCACAGTGGCAACAGTGCACAAGCAACATCAAAGAGCAGGGGACTTTGGTGTCCCCGTGTCAGTAGGAAACATGCCCAGGATCTCAGCTGCCAGAGTGCCTGCAGTTTTTACATAGATTTCTATAGGTCTTGTAACCATGTCTGTTAATGCAACAGAGAATGATCCTCCCAGATTCTTTGTGGGTGGAGAAGATGGAGAGGGATTATTGGATTCAGCCAGATCTACAGATTATGAACACTTCTATGACCATGGGGAAGAAGAGGAGGAAGAGTATGACTCTGTAAGTACTGTAGGAGAACTTGTTCACTATTCTTTGTTCTCAAGCATTATTTTTGATTTCTAATTTTTTTCAAAAACGGTTTATAAAAAATATTTTTAAAAATATTTTTCAGTATTTTAATTATTTTTCAAAAATGGCATTAGCTCACATAAATCTAGAACTGAAATGATGTTCTAAATTGAGAAATTGTTCATATTCAGATAATGATATTTTCATTTTCATTCATTTCACTCAACAATTAATATAATTGTTCATATTCAGATAATGTTTGGAAAAGAAGAATACCAGAAAATTAAGTATACCTTGAACTGTGAAGTAGATGTGCTTAATTTTAGAGAGTTTCAGGACAACTGAGGTTGATGTGCATCATTTGGAGACTTGATTTGGATTCTGGCAATGAACTTGATGGCGGCATAAGCTTCTGTTTTATTTATTTGGATAGTTGGAAGGAAAACATTATTGGGAATTTTTCTTTTGTGTGCTGTCAACTGCTTCAGAGTTAAGTTTTGTTTGCTTTTTTTTCTTTCCTTGCCTTGGTATATTGAAAGTGCATACTAAGTTCATCTTAATTATACCTTAGTTTATTATATCTATAAAGTGTTCTGAATTGTATTTTGAGCACTGTGCTCACCAATTTTTAGCTTGCTTAATACAAACTCTTAATGGTATTATGCATTAGTCTTAATGTCATTTTTTTAACTCTTTGTTGTTTGTTCTTTTTGCAACATTGCGTTTTATGGAATAGATGACATTTTCACTAATTGTGAATTTCTCTAAAAGGTTTAAATGTAAGACAGCATTGCTAAAGCACTTTCCATGATTAAAAGTAACTTGGAAATGCAGAGTAGCAATGCAAAATTAGCAGCTTAGGTATCTCAATTCAGTGCACCTATTTTGGCAAGGGAAGGTGGCTGGCTAGGTTTCCAAAAGGAATAAGTTGATTTAAAGGATTGCTCTGTGGGTTTTTTGTTTGTTTCCTTTATAGAGCAGAGTAGGTTGGCCGTTGCCTTTAGAAATATCACTGACAGAAAAAAATGATTGAAAGTTTAATGTGAAAGTAAATATAGAGTATGCAATAAAAGTGAAACTGTTTACACACTAAATAGTTCAGAAATCTAGAAAAGTAGTTTCTTGTTTTCTAATTTTCATAATTCACTTGTAATATTAGGTGATGAGAGGCCTTGTGATTGTTAAATAGACATTAAAAAATGACATACATGAAAAATCAATTACTAGTTAATTTCACAGTAAGCCATAAATATGATTTCGTTCAGATCCGACACTCTTGACTTAGCCTTTGATCATGTCTGGTAACAATACTCAAAAAAAGTAATATAGAGCTCTTAAACTGTTTCACTCTTGAGGCATTTTTTTAGGATTTACTGTGATATGCTGTTACGCTTCATTTTGTTATCTGCTAGCAATTTACCTGATTAAAAACTAAATTAATGATAGCATGTGAATTTTAAGAGAAAATACCTACTCTAGTATTGTGCTGCTAAAACCCTGTTGTGTTTCTAAAATTTAGAACACATAAAAATTACTTTTCCCTTCCCCCTGCCTCCTTTCCAGCCACCAGAAAGACAAATTGCAGTTGGGATTTGTTCAATGGCTAAGAAATCAAAGTCCAAACCAATGAAAGAAATTCTTGAACGCCTCTCCATGTTTAAGTATATAACTGTGGTGATATTTGAAGAGGATGTTATTTTGAATGAGCCAGTAGAAAATTGGCCTTTATGCGACTGTCTCATTTCTTTTCACTCTAAAGGTAAATCTTGTAATAATGCCATCTAAATTATTTAAGCTCTTTGAAAGTCCTTTTAGGTTTTTTGTCTTGCAGTTTTATTGGATTTTCCTGGGAAGTGATTCTTTTTTCTTCTTTACTATAATACAACTGACTTCTAAAGTGTGAATTTTTAAAATGATACTGTTTACATTGCTTGAGAAAGTCTTGTCTGACACAATATAAGAATAGCTGTCCCACTGGTAAATACATTTGAAGCCAGTGGAAACAGTGATGTAATGCAAAGGCTCAAACTCTTTACTAGTAAATTAAATTACTGTGTCTTGTAATTTTAATTTGTTTTTCTTAATAAACATTTTAGGGTTTCCACTGGACAAAGCAGTAGCTTACGCAAAACTCAGGAATCCGTTCATAATCAATGACTTGAATATGCAGTATCACATACAAGACAGGTAAATAACACTAATCACCTTTTAAAGCAAGCCATTCTTGTCAGAGACTATAAAATCTGTTGTTATTGCATAGCAACAGTTCCAGTGTACTGTCCCTGCCCATGGTGGAGGGTTTGGAATCAGATGATTTTTAGCATCTCTTCTGATTCAAACCATCCCGTGATTCCATGATTGTATAGTAGTTTAAATAAAATTACAGCAAATGTTACACTTTATTAATGTATGCATAGTTTCCTGGAATGTGTCTTCAAGTGTGTTTTTTTCTTTTGCTGTTTTTACATTGATGTATCTGAAGATTTACCAAGTTAGAAATTTGCTGGTACAATTTTCTGAAGCTTAGCAAATAAAAAAAGTTTGACTCTTAAAATACATATAGGATACATATGTATAGCAGCTGTACAAGCTCAGATAATTGTAGAATTCATGTGATTTACAGTATTTTTTTTTCTGTAAAGATGACACTTAACAGAAGTTGTTGGTACTCAAAGGTCATGTGGTTATTGAAAGCAAATTTTCTTTTGGAGCTAAGGTCATGCATAGCAAACATTAATAAAACAACAGTAAGCAAAATACATGAACACTGGAACCTTCTGAACAATGAGCAGACTTGCTATTTCAGATGCCTTCAGTTACTGTTCTGTATGAAGTTGGACAGTTGAAAATCTCCTTTAACAAGACAATTGTTTTGTGCAAATGTCTGCTGCGCTGCCAGATAGGAAAGGACTGGCATTGCAAAGTGCATTTTTATTGATGTTGAAGAGATCACTGCAAAGGTACAGCTGTGTCAGTGACCTTTCAAGCATTATATCGGTAAATAGAGTATTTTATGTGTAACCTTATCCTGTGTGATTTGAAAAAAAAAAAGTGTTTTTTTTTCTCCTCCTTGATTGTAAAATGCAAATATTTGCAGGATTTGCTGGCTCATTTCTTCCTGTTCTTTTCTTCTAGAAGAGAAGTCTATGGTATTCTTAAAGCTGAAGGAATTTTACTTCCTCGCTATGCAGTTCTGAACCGTGATCCAAACAATCCACAAGGTAAAAAGAACAGAGAAAAAGTATCAACTATTAGCATCTCACTGTTTCCACTGGAGAACAGTATGGACATAGTGGAAAGCTAAATTTCACTGCCTAGACAATTAATTTTTGTGGTTTGATTTCCACGCCAGCATTTAAAGTGTTGTTGTGTGTTGACGGTGGTCACAAGGGTGTTTGGGTGAAAGAAGAGACATAAATCTTTGACTCCATTATAGAAGGCTTGATTTATTATGTTATGATATATACATATACTATACTATACTAAAAGGAAAAAGAAAGGAGAGTTTCCAGAGGCTGCTAGCTACCTAATCTAAGAACAGAAAAGTAAAGAATGAAAAACAAACCTTGCTCTCCCGGACTGTCTCCAAGAGAGCTCAGTCCTGGATTGGCCACCAACTCCAAACATCCAAACTGGGCCAATCCAGGCAGACCTGTTACATTCCACAGCAGCAGATAACCTATTGTTTATGTCTGGTTGCTGAACTTCTCAGCTTCAGCAGGTAAATCCTAAGAGATTTTTCATAAAAGAAATGTCTGTGACAGTTATGGACTGACCTTTACTGGCTGTGGGGTGCAGTATGTGAAAAAAAAAGAGGTTGAGGCTGTGTTAGCACTGTTCAGCATTAACAAAAACATAAAGACTTTTGTCACAAGTTCAAAACATAGCACCATACCAGCTGCTGTCAAGAAAATTAACTACATCCCAGCCAAAGGCATCACAAGTATGCAACTGAGAAATATGATTCTGACACCATACATCTTACAGACATCATAGAATAACTAGAATATAAAGGCCTCCTTACTCAAACTGAGCTTCTAATATGTCACTAAACAGAGCAGCATTCAGGATATTATATTAAACACAATTATTAGTAATTTTCCTTTGGAAAGTAATATTGACAGAAACAAGTGATGCTATTGAATTCTTCCCCTTCTGAGTATAACCAGCCATATATTTGAAATCTGTTCTAGATATATCTGCAGATGCTGTACTACGAATATAAATTGGAATCAATTTTTTGTGTACCTGCAAAAAAACCTGAACATTTTCTACTAAAATGAAAACTTTATGCAACAGTAAGAGATTGCAATGACAGGTCAAGAGAATTTTGCATTAAACTGTCTGCATGATCTACGGATAAAAGGACACATTTATACTTCAAAAGTGAAATTAAAGCTGCTGCTTGCAGTTAATCAGTATTGAATAGCAGATTCCTGATTGCTGATACCAGAGGACCTAATTTTATGTTCAGGGTGCATTTATCACACAGTATGAGACAGTTCTAGTGGTATGGAAAATGACTGTGGCATCTGACACCACACTGTGTATACAATTCACCTGCCAGCTCACTGGTATTTCAGAAAAGGGCACTGGAAAAAAGAAGACAAATAGCACTTCCCTCTCTTCAAAACACTTCAAATATACCATCTTATGCACCTGCAGGAGACAAGTTCCTATCTGACACTGAGGAAATCAACAGTAATTCTGGAACACAGTATTTAAATAACATACTATAGACATGGTACAGCAAAAATATACTGCATGTGATCATCAGTCATTGTGCAGTCAGTAAAAATCAGAGAAACAAAGATGTAATAGAATATTATTTTTTCAAACTGCAAATTAATGTAGATCTCTTAATAATTGTATGCCACTAGTATACTGTTACAGTTCTATTCTTTGCACTGTTCTTCAGAATGCAACTTGATTGAAGGAGAAGATCATGTGGAAGTGAATGGAGAAATTTTCCAGAAGCCCTTTGTAGAAAAGCCAGTTAGTGCTGAGGACCACAATGTTTACATTTATTATCCAACATCTGCTGGGGGTGGAAGCCAGAGGCTCTTTCGAAAGGTGAGGTTATAGTACTAAAGCTATTAAAAAGTTTTATGTGTCTAACAGGATTGCAGAGTAATTCTGTCATGTCCTACTTGCTCAGGAATAGTGGCAGATCAGAGGAATTTCAGGAGAACACATAGATTGAATGAAGGCCTATGTTTCTTGCAGTAGATGGTTAGCTACTGCAGATTCTTAGCCACACACCATTAAACACCATTAATGTACTTCTAGAATCTTATAAAAATCTTTTGGCAATGGTCAAAAGTTTGCTTCATTTGGTACATGAAGTGTTTTCTTAGTGCAAGTGTGTTATTTTAGGTGGTTTCAAAGTTTCTCAAGCAGTATTCTTTGAGTTTTTTAATGGAAAAATACACCTTTCAGATTGGCAGCAGAAGCAGTGTTTATTCTCCTGAAAGCAGTGTGAGGAAAACAGGCTCCTATATTTATGAGGAATTCATGCCTACAGATGGAACTGATGTGAAGGTATGACAACTGTGCGTTCTTATTTATATTTAGAACAATCAAGTGCTCAAAGAGCTTGTCAGTTTTAAGTCTTGGTCAAGGATTAATTTTAATTGAGTTTTACTATAGTTCATAAGTAAAAAATGCATTTCTGATTCTAGCTAAACATGGTACTTGTAATGTAGAGTAGCTGTGCTTGCATTGTTAGAATCAAGTGCTGGAGGCTTGCTACCTGATATATTCTCTTCCTTTTTTTGTATTGTATTAGTGCCAGAACAGCATCTTCTTTCCCATGCTAACAGGTGCTGCCTAGATATTTTATCTGAAGTTTAAGGGTTACAAAGAAATCTGACTGAAGTAGATCTTAGAATGCTAATTTATAAGCAAAAGTTACATGCTAAAATTTTATGGGGTCAAAGAAAATAACCTTTGTGGACCTTATCTATAATAATTTTCACTCTTTCATTTAAGTTCTTAACAGAGTTATTAGGTACCATGAGAGAATGCTAAAACAGAGCAATAACAAAGTAGGTGTTAAACCAGCTTTGTGTGAAGATTGCTTCCTTTCCCTTTGTGTTAATTTTGGCTATTTTAAGCCCATTCAAAACATGTGAAACCAATGTTTTACAACATACATAAGAGATCTCCATATTTAGACAAAAAAAGTGCAAGTGTAGACAGTGTGAGGTCTAATCCAAAAAGCCCTTTTATTAACTGCAGTCAGCTTCTTGGTATCACTTGGTGGTGCATGAGGGGAATACTCTTTCCACGTTCTCAGAAAAGTGCCCTGGTGTATTCTTCTGAAGGTTATTCTGTGCAACACTTTCCACAGAAGTTAATAGTGTTTACAGATGTTTGTGTAAGAGCTTCACAAACTTTCCTCAAAGATTCTTGCAACAAGAAGAGATGCAAATGGCTTGAGGATTAGGGAATATTTTGGCTAGTTGCAATGTAGTCATCAAGCAGCAGTGGCCTTTTAATACTCCAAATAAGTAATGGATTTTTTAACAAGACCATCAACGTTATATTGGGCAGTTTTACTAAACTTATCCTCTTTCCTGAATTCACTGAATTGACAGTATTGGCACTCATATGCTTTAGCTGAATGCTTTTTTAATCAATGCTTAGAGTTTGTTTTTTAATTAAAAAAAAACTGTAGCCTATTTTTGAGAGCTGGTGACAAAATCTCTTCCAGCATATGCCCCAAACCCTTCAGTGAGCATCAAAACTGCGTTAGAAAGATAACACAATTTTTCTGTCAAGCCCTTGCCTGGAGTTATTCTCTTAATTTAAAAAGTATGTTTACGTTTTAGACAGGACGGAACAAAGCAAGGATCTACCCAGCTTTTAAGATTGTCATCCTAAGACTGTCATCTTAAAGCTGGGCAGATCCTTGCTTTGTTCCGTCCTGTCTAAAATGTAAACATACTTTTTAAATTAAGATAATAATATTGTGGCCAGATTTCCAAAAGTAAACTGAAATAATTTTCAAATTAACCTGTTCTCCAGGTTCTGCAGATGTTTTGGAGAAGAAACCATTTACATCTCTGTAGCATCATAACTGAGAAATTAATTTTTATTAATTGAGTTTTTATAATTACTCTTTTTCTTGTTTTATCCCAGGCTGTCAGTGAATGATGTGTGTTCTCTGAAGGCAGAGAATGCCACTGAGGAAGATACTTTAGTGTGACCTTTTCAATGACAGAAGCAGCTAGTATCTTTTGATGTTGTTGTCACGTTTGAATTGTATGCATACATTTTGCAAATTTATGCAACCTCATTTAAATACACTGGATCAAGAGCTCCTGTTTTTCAATACAGGTGTACACAGTAGGTCCAGACTATGCTCATGCTGAGGCCCGGAAGTCTCCAGCTCTGGATGGCAAAGTAGAACGAGATAGCGAAGGAAAAGAAGTGAGATACCCAGTCATCCTGAATGCAAGAGAGAAGTTAATTGCTTGGAAAGTATGCCTTGCCTTTAAGGTAAGCTGATTGCTTTCCTATCTGATCAAACATTTAGTGTTAATTAATTGCTTGTTACATGAAACTTCCATAGAGGTTTAGTGCATGAGCCAGCAGTGGTAATTAGTGCAGAACTCCTAAGAAGGTGGAAAGTTAAACTTCCATATGACATATTTTTTTAATCAAGAAGGATTTTTCCTTTAATGTATTGAAAAGTTCTGGATAAATTGCTCGTGTTTCATTAGTTCCCTGAATTTACATGTTGCTATTGTGCTTTGCTAGCCCACAGTGTATCTATTTTGTGTTTAATGTTTTCACATGTTTTGATACTAGTTTCTAAGTTAGCAAAACACACTTTCAATAACGTTTTTGTAACTTCTGTTACATAGTATTTTCATCAGGTATGGATTCATTGTTAATTTGGTAGTTACATTATTAAGTACTTACTTGAATAAATTGTGTTAATTTGATCGTTTTGATTTTTGTATCATTTTAAGATTGCTGTATAGTTACAAGGATTCTTTTCTTGAAAACATCATTTAGTCTCTTACCCTCCTTTCAACTGTTTTATAAGAAGGCTTTCAGTCTATCTCCTTTACCTGTATGTGACTGTGATGGCATTCTGTTTGGTGTGGACCTCTGTCAGCAAAGCGGGCTTTGAGGTCTTAAAAAGTAATCTGTTGAAATAGGTTCTAGTATTCTCTACTAATGATATCAATAGTATGTTAATGTCAAAACTATCTTGTAAAATTTTAACAAAAATGCTTTTCCAATTTTTTTTGTAATTTCTTGCCTACCATCCTTAAAAACCGTATATAGTGGGAAACCACTGTCAGAAAGGGGGACTTGTGGGCCCATGGTTGCTGTGAGTCTTGAAATTTGTGCTCTTGTGAACTTGACCTTCAATACTAATACTACTAGGAATATGGAGGAAGGATAAAATCAAGTTGGGAATAAAAAGTTAAAAACAGGAAGATGTTTGCATGATGTGGGTGAGCCAAACATGGAACTCACATATGGTAGTAAGTGTAAAGTGTAACATGTTTTGGTCATATTTACAGATGAATACCTGGTTAAAATATAAAATTTGTTTAGAATAAGCAGTCCTAAATCACTTGAACTTTTATTCTTTAAAACAGCAAACAGTTTGTGGCTTTGATTTGCTACGTGCTAATGGACAGTCCTATGTCTGTGATGTGAATGGCTTCAGTTTTGTGAAAAACTCCATGAAGTACTATGATGATTGTGCTAAAATACTGGGGTAAGAGTTTCCTGATTTATTTCAGATTTGCTTATTAACTTCCTTGCATGTTATTGTAGTTTATGTACTGCCAAATTTCTTACTGTTATTGTTTACTTATTACTATGAATTATTGTTATTACAATTAATATTATTTTTATTACTATTAATTATGAATTATTTATTTTAAATTAAATATCACATTAAAAGTCATTAACTTAAACAATTAAAAAATCCTTAAAGAGAATCCTAAGTCAATAAAAAAATACTAACTAAATTCCTTATTCCTAAAATTATTCCAGACATCTGAGTTTTTAAAAGTGCTTACAGCTAACTGAATAAGTATTTTTAAATCAAGATTAAGTTCTTAAAGGTAGCTGAGATCTTTTCAAGTAGTGAAGCGCTGCTGGATGGTTGTGACTGCTGCTGTTTAATGTGTCCAAATTGCTGTACATTGCCCTTAATCTGAAGCTGGTGTATACTTGTATGTTTGTGGATTTCATACTCGTAAAACCAGACTGAAATAGAATCAGGGCATCTTCTATCATACCGTCTTGTCTCTGCCACTGGAGGCAAAAAAAAGTATAATGAGGGATCATATAGAATTGGGTATAGAATTCTATGCCAAGGAAATGTTGTCTTCAAAGTAGGCTAAGCACATTGTGACTGGCTTTACAGTAAGGTTGCACTGATGAGATACAGCATGAATTTTGCATGATCTAATGGTCTGGAATTTCGTTATGTTGAGGAATTTGCAAGTTTTTTCAAGGTTTTTAGCAATTGTATTTTGGCTTATTCTACTTTAAGATGGACCTTTTTTTCCTGTCTGTGTTACTGCTTCTTACGTAGCTATTAGTCTGAAGTTCAGTGTAGTTTGATAAAAGATTTATGAAACAGAACATTATATGTACCATCCTTCTTGAGGTGGAGACTGCGTTGTCATTTTGTAGTTACAATGAGAGACTGTACCTATTTTTCCAGTTTTATCACAGAAATGTGAGAAACTACTGGTAAAAAATAACAGTTAACTCTTTGATGAGAATGGTTTGGTGATTATTAGGCGCTTTTAGTTAGGCAGCGAAGCCAATTGTGTGCATATATAAATGGACAAGAGTAATTCCTATCCAAGGAACTCTTAGGAACTGGAGCTGAAAAGCTGAAGTTTGTTACAATTACAGGGCCAGTAGTCTAATGCTCCTGTAGCAGTTGTAATAACTCTAAATTATTAAGTGATCTTTATTATGCAATTAAAAGAAAAATATGTACAGTTATACATTCATGGCTGCTAGTATTTTAAAACTACATTAATAAAGATGCATATATATAATCTGTTTGGAGTTTGCATGCGTTGTATAAGCTGTGTATAAACTTGCTTGATTTGTTTTATTTTTAACTCCTCTTTTAGAAATATCATAATGAGAGAACTTGCTCCCCAGTTTCAAATACCATGGTCAATTCCTTTGGAAGCTGAAGACATTCCTATTGTGCCAACCACCTCTGGAACAATGTAAGAAAATAGTAGCTACACCTAAATTGTGCAAACTCCCTATGTAACTTTTGTGTGAATATTTTTTTTCTCTTTGCAAGGTGTGCCCACATTGGTCTGTGAATGCTTGTTTTGTGTGCTGAAAACAAGGAAGGAATCACAATTGCTATATCAGCAGTCACAGTTTCTCACCCTTAGTCAAGCTGAGTATAGAACAGCAGATTTTATAGTTTAGCATCTTTTATACATAGCTTCCACTGCTAATCATTGTTCCAGCACCAACTTAATATGTGCTTCTAATAAACATGCTCTCTCATTTAATGATCCTCAAAATTTTTGTTTTAAAAACGACTTCAGATAGATATTCTATAGTTACTAAAGTCCTAAAATCAGTATTTATATTTTATACTTACATCATTTTCAGTTAACCTTATATTTTTGCATATACTTCCATCACTTCTGTAGTTAATGTCAAATGACTACAACTTTGTCAATTGTCTTGATTGTAGTTGGTTTAATATTAAATAAAAGACCCTTGTGTACAGTGTTGTGAAATACAACCCTTGACATTTCAGGATGGAGCTTAGATGTGTTATAGCTGTAATACGCCATGGGGATCGAACACCAAAGCAAAAAATGAAAATGGAAGTAAAACATCAGAGGTAAATAGAATCTTGGTAAAAGTTATTTCCCATATT
This sequence comes from Geospiza fortis, assembly GCF_000277835.1. Lineage (NCBI taxonomy): Eukaryota > Metazoa > Chordata > Aves > Passeriformes > Thraupidae > Geospiza > Geospiza fortis. Next base: position 159,302 of record NW_005054607.1, on the reverse strand, counting down.
TTAGAGTATAGGATTTTGTGGCTAAGCAAGTAGTGAATTAACCAGGAATTGCACAATTGCAAGTTGCTTTTTGTTTTTGTTATCCTCTAAATCTAACAGTTTTAGATACTACAAATAATTGCAAGTCTGCACCTCTCTTTCTGACAGGACTGTCAACTTACTTGAGCAGATTTCCTTCAACACATGCTGTGCCTTGTTTGTGTCCTGTTTGATTTTATGGAAAATGCATTTGTGTCTATAAATGTCTTTATTAAAAATAATGCAGCAGAGAATGTTTTTGATTCTCTATTAAACCATGGTTTCTGCCTTCTGCTTTTTATCATAACTATTCTTGTACGCAATGTCATATTACTTTTTCTAGTAATTTTGGCAAAGTTTAATGACTCTAAATTTCTGGTAGATACCATCTTTATGTGGCATTCATAAGACAACTTAGATAATTGACCTGGAACTAGGTGGAGTTTCAGTAAAAAGGAATTGTTTTTTTTGGGACTAGATTCTTGCTTTCAGAACATGCTGAAGAAGAGTAGGACTGCTCATTTGCTGGTTTTGGTCCCTACTTCTGTTCAGGATCATTCTTGAAGATTAGGAATTGATATAGCTGCATATTCAAATAATATATCATTTAAATATATAGAATATAATTTTTTTTTAATACTTAGCAAGTCAGTGAGAGACTGACTAAGTCACTTTCGGTGCTCTTGTTTCCCTAATGCATTGAAAACTTTCTGAGGAGATGGGATTTAAATAAAACTTGGTTAGACCTCTGTACTGCAAGTTTTAACCTAACTTTCAAATACTGTAAAGGTACTAATTTTAGATCACTTTAAGAGTCTCTTGTTCAAGTAGAGTAATTGAATTTATTAATGGAATTTTAAAGTTATTTTTCTTTTTCTTAAAGATTTTTTGATCTCTTTGAAAAATGTGATGGATATAAATCTGGAAAACTGAAACTGAAAAAACCAAAACAGTTGCAGGCAAGTTTCTTTATTTTTTTACTGTAATATTTTGTAAGTAGAAATCTATTTATTTAATTAAATCTTATGTTTCCTTCCGTTAGGAAGTACTTGATATAGCAAGGCAGCTCCTTGTAGAACTTGGGCAAAACAATGATTCTGAAATTGAAGAAAGTAAAGCAAAACTTGAACAGCTAAAGACTGTGTTAGAAATGTAAGTATCTAATTTTCAGGCTTCATAGCAATGAAGTTATATCTGCTGTTTTGACTTGTTCCACCAGTTACTTTGTGGATTGCAGTGTTATCAAATACATAATAATATAATAATTCAAGCACAATGTTTTTGAAGAGAAGGGATGTCATGTTTTTCAAATATGTTTTTTCATTACTGTTTTTTTTCTTCTTGACCTTTTCATTTACCTTATTGCTGTATCTAGTGTCTCAGTATACATTCAAAAAGAGAAGGTTACTTTCGTTGATGTCAAATTTTGTCTTGCATGTTTTTAAACTGAAAATACTTGTAAGCAGGGTCTACTTCTTGTAGTGTGGCATAATGACATCTGATAAAGCCAGTTAGAACTGTCACCATGCTTGCTTGTCTATTTACAGCAAACTCTGAGGATTGAAGATAAATAAGTCTTTGTATACTAAGCCTGAAATACTTAGTAACAAAAAAAACCCTGCCTTTAAAAGCCCAACAAAACAAAAAAACAACAGAAACAAAAGACTTCAAGGTTTATTAAAGATCTGACATCTTAGACTGTGAAATTGTAATAGGAATTTTTAATTTAAAAAATATCAGGGAACAGACAATAATTATTGAAATTTATCATAATTGTTTTAAATACGGAATTTTGCTTGAGGATTTAATGGGCTATAAAACCAGTAGCCATCTACACTGTGAGACCAGTTTCTGGATACTGATAGCCACTGTAGTTTTGGATCTGAATAGATAAATTACTTGTGCCATGTCCAATACTGCTTGTTGTTGTTGGGGGGGGAGGTGCTGTAAAAGGTAGAACTAAATAGTATTTAAAGATGTTTCATTATATAGTTGTTATTTCTGCTAATTCTGTGCTTGTTGAATTAATGTTTATTCTAAGGACTGCTTCAATAAATGTTGGTCAAATGCACAAATCATTGACCAACAGAGAATTATTATATCCTCTTATAGGATTTTAGCAGTTTTGGAGGAAGATAATTAAAATGTTTCTTTCCCTTTTCCTCTCTCATTTTTCCCTTTTCCTGCTTAAGGTATGGGCATTTTTCAGGCATAAATCGCAAAGTTCAGTTAACATATCTTCCTCACGGCTGCCCTAAGACTTCCAGTGAAGAGGAAGGTATTGTATTACTTTTGTACCTAACCACTTAATATTATGTGTGTATAAATAGTCATGGACTACTGATAGAACATGTCTTGATGTTAAAAAGAGGGAATATTCTACTTTGAAAGAATGTATAGTTAGCAGATATTCACAGTATTTTAATCTGCTGAATTGTGCACCTAAAACTCTGTAGTAAATTTGTCTTCTAAGCCTGCAACAGAAGAATAACATGAAAAGAAACTTCAGTGATTCACCAAAATGGTGTTTTGAGCCAGTATGAGAAAATCTCACTCGACAATTACTATCTTTAAAACATTTACAAATTGTAGGGTGTTCAGCATCCAATTTGTTTTAATTTTTCTGTCTTGATTTACCTTTTGCTTCAGATTCATGCTAAATATTTTTCATATATATTCTCTTTATAGTTTAATTATTTCAGTTTTCTCTGTTTAAAGTGCCTGTTTAGTTCACCAGGTCAATATGTCCTTAATGTTAGAATACTACTAGAGATTCATAATGTTGAAGAGGTCCTTTGATGAAGCTTCTCATAGACCAAACACTTTTTGTTCATTTGGAAAAAAAAAAATTAACAATATACTTAAGTACTAAGCTTTTCTCCCTGTGTAAAATTAGATAATAGAAGAAATGAGCCATCCCTGCTTCTGGTTCTGAAATGGGGAGGAGAGTTGACCCCTGCAGGCAGGGTTCAAGCAGAGGAGCTTGGAAGAGCTTTCAGGTGTATGTATCCAGGCGGACAAGGTAAAAAGAAAATTATCATAATAATTTTCAAAAGAAAGTCAATTGAGTGTCATAAATCACTTTTGAAGATAATCAAGTGCAAGATGAGAGCTTGAGCAAAATGTTTATTTGGTAGGAGATTATGCTGGATTTCCTGGATGTGGATTACTTAGATTACATAGCACTTACCGACATGATCTCAAAATCTATGCTTCTGATGAGGGACGAGTTCAGATGACTGCAGCAGCTTTTGCAAAGGTACAATGTGAAATGGTATTTTCATTTCTAAAATTCTGATATTCTCAGGTTTGTGTTTTCTTTTGAAATCTGGGAGAGATTTACAGTTTATTAGAAAAAGGTATTTTCAAAGAGTGTGAAAAAGTTTCAAATAATGTGCCAAACATTTGAAGTTCTTTGAGCAGATGAAGACAGTTTTTAATTAAACAGCCCTGTCCGAGGCACTTTTGTCCTCTTCCTCATAAGATTCTGTGAACAAGCTGCTCTGACAAGTGAACTGTCTGCTCACTTGAAATCCTGGGCTTTAATGCAAGTATTTGTCTCCTTTACTTCTCCATGGATCTGTTATAACATCAGATTTCAATTAGCAAGACTGCCATCTACCTTTACTTTCCTGACACTTGTGAGTAACTTGTGAGGTCCAGGGCAATGCCTGTGCTCAATAGCTCATCAGTGACCTCTGTGAAAGAATTGTCCTAGACGTTTTCTAGAAATCTTGATTCCTTGTCCCCTGCAATATTACCATAGAGGTGTCCAGGGCTGAGAATACTCATGGAAAAAAGGCCTGCAATTAGGTGGCTTTCTCCACTTGTGTTAAGAAGGTTTCATCCATTTCCCCTTTTAAATTGGGGGATCTGTAATAGAGGCCTGCCATGATACTGTGATGTCTACCTGGCTTCCAAAAGGTCCTAGAGTTACAGCAAAAGTCCATTCATGTGACCTATTCTACAATATCTCTCTAATGTGAATTAACTTAAAACTCTACAAGTCTTCAGACTTCCTGTTTCTATTTGTTTCTATGCTGCATGTGTTTGTACAGAAATATTTCAACCATCTGACCTGCTTTCCCTTGGTCAGCAGGCTTGAAGAGACACCACACCATTTCCCTTCTTTATTCCAGAGCCCCTCCATTGCCAGAAAAGTCACAAAAGTTTCCAGCCTTCTTCATTTTGGAATTCTCCATTCACCTCTTGTTCAAGGCTTTGATTGTCCTGTGACTCACATGGCTTGGGGTTTTGCGTCTGTAGAGTCTCTGTAAGACCCTACTTATCTGCTGTTTATCCTGCCAGATGCTATTTGGTTTGCAAACCCTTCCCATAGCTCCTCTCTGGTGACACATGTCCTTGAGCAAAGCATGTCACCCACAAGTCAGGCAGCTCTTGCTTCCAGCCTCAGGGAGAGGGCACCTGCACTCCCTACAATCCAGGACCCGAACAGCTGGTGTTGGGGAACATTCTCTGTGGCATGTCACCATCACTGTTGCACCATCTGTATCAATCATGCAGACTAGCAGTACATAGGGACCCATTTCTCTGTAAATATAGGCATTGTGCCCTTGTTTATCTAACCTATAGCCAAGTGATACCATCTTGAATTTAAATTAGTGTTTTGGGCATTTTTTTAAAGATATTCATTTTTTCATCTTCATCTATTTGCCTGAATAATGGTATTGTTTGCTTCAGGGACTTCTGGCCTTAGAGGGAGAGCTGACTCCTATTCTTGTCCAGATGGTAAAAAGTGCTAATATGAATGGTCTGTTGGACAGTGACAGTGATTCCTTAAGCAGCTGTCAACATCGTGTTAAAGCAAGGCTCCATGAAATTCTCCAGAGAGACAGAGAATTTACTGCTGATGACTATGATAAGGTTAGCGTATTATTAGTTTCCCATTAAATAAAATAACTAACTATGAAAATTCCTGTGCAAACGTACTGAGCAGTGATTTTATGTATCTGTTTTGCAAAATTATTTGCATGCTTGCAGATAGTTTGAAGTGCAAAGGTGGCTGTACTAATTGTGGCTGTAGATATTTCATCCTGCAATTTTGGTAATCAGAATAGCTACAAACTTTGAAGTAGAAGTGGACAGGGATCTTGTTGGTAAACCTTTTTCACTGTTCCATTAAAGTATTTTAATTACTGAAGGAATGACATTATATTGTTTGCGTTTTTTGTAATCTTTACTTTGACAGTATGTGGTGTAACACTGCTGCAGTTGTTTCAATCATTGATCCACTGCAAGGTCTTTTTTTTTACTTAGAATACTAAGATACTGAAAACCAGTAGAATACTTTCAATGAAATGAAATATCTCATTAACATGCTAAATTAGCATGTAGTAATACAGTTTATGTTGACTTAATACAGACCATGTCATTGTTTCTGGTTTTAAATCTATTGTTTGTTAAGGTTAAGAACTTCTTTATCTTTCAATTGCTCATCTCTGTCTCGTATAACAACTAAATACAAGTCCTCAAATGAGATTTAAGCTTAAACTACTATTTTTGAAAAAGTACTGAGAGCAAATTAATTAAGAATAATATACCCTACATGTATGTACCCTGTGGATTCATTTAAATACATAACGTATCGTGCAAACCACTCCTAGCAGTGGATTCAACAGTAATTGGAAAATGCAAGGATTTATTGATGTCTGTTATATAGATATAAGGTTTTAAATTGGCTAGAACTAATAGAGTTCCTGTTCGCTCGCTGAGTTACTAACCTTTGGGATTATAAGGCAATAAAAACTTGGGGGGATGCATTTATTTGTGGAGGTTTTTTAATCTACTTGTGATTTGGGAAAATTGTATGAGGTTTATTCCTGTGCCTTCCTCCCTATTATGTATAAGTAATCAATTTTTTGATTACTTCATAATAGGGAGATAGGAACTGCTTAGTGTTAGGTAGAGGGCAGAAGTTTTCCACATCCAAATTACTCTATCCATTTCAGGAAACTGAGGAAAGTGCAAATAAATGTGTGTTTTGTGTATAAATTACTGTTTCATATCATTGGTCACTTTGAATTCTTCAGACTTTTCTGGAAAAATTGAGGCTAAGCCTCACATATACATTGACTGTATTGTTTTAGTGACACTCACCTCATTGGTGGTAGTTTGTAGCTTTTACCGTTTCTATAATTTATTCAGTTCTGAAGAACATCTCATATGTGGTTGCTATATGTGCATTTAAAAGCTTTCTTTTTGTGTTTGTGTCCTGCAGTTGTAGAAACAAAAACCTATGACAGGAATAACCAAACTTTTTTTAAGTTACCAGTTACTATTATGAATCTGGTTCCTATAGAGCAAAAAAATATTTTGTGAGGCGTGTAACTTAATGACAACATTTCTAACAGAATTTACTTTTGTAAGCTTTTGAATACAGAAGTTACTTGAAAGGAAGATATGGAAGCTTGCTAAGTATATACAAAGTTTTACACATCTTCCCAATTTTCCTGTCTTGGAATAAAAGAAATGGTTTTACAAATGCTTGTAGTTACTCATATTTACTGTATAGAATTAGTTGCTCTATGAATTTCTTATTACCTTTGAATCCCTAGTAAATGGTACCGTGTTTTGGTGAATCTTCTTAATGCCTCAAAGGTAATAGATAGTTGATAAATTATTAAAAATGTTCATAGCAACCTGCTTGAGTTCTTTTTCTCCAGTACTTGGTATCTTTGACATGTTTCATCTTATCTCACCAGGTCTTTCAAATCTAGTCTGTTCATTTAATTTTGTGTTTATCTCAAATTGCAGCTAACTCCATCTGGAAGCATCTCACTGATAAAATCAATGCAGGTTATTAAAAATCCTGTAAAGACATGTGACAAGGTCTATTACTTGATACAGAGTTTGACTTCTCAGATCAGGCAGAGAATGGAAGACCCAAAGTCTGCAGGTACTGAAACGTTTTTGTGCTTGTATTTAGTTTCTCTAGTTAACATTCATGAAAGAGACCTGTAATGTAACTTCTACACTAAACTCACTTTTACCAGAACATCAGTCAACCAATGATTAAGTATTTTCACTGTCTGGTTTCATATGCATAGTTTTGAAGTAAAAAGCATGAGGAACATGTGGTTGTATTGCAGGTAAGGGCTCTTTGGTGTTCAGAAATTCCAGTGTTTGCAGAAATTCTTGTCTTAGTTATTTGACACAAAAGTAATAGGAAAAATTGATGGTACTAAAGCTAATTTATATAGGTCCGTCTTATATTTAAAGGCCAGTGGTGCATTTCTGCAGCAATGTGTTTTACTATCATAGTGGAGCTACGTAATTGTGATGCTTTCAGCACTAAAATTGATTTTATGCCCTGCTATCCCATCTTCTTAATAGTATCTTATTTTGATCCCTCTGTAATTCAGTTGTTACTACTATGTAATTAAAATGTCCTTTTGTTACTTGAATGGCCTTAATTACTAATAAAAGATACATGTCTATCCAGATATTCAGCTTTACCACAGTGAAACTCTAGAACTGATGCTGCGCAGGTGGGCCAAGCTGGAAAAAGACTTCAAAACAAAAAATGGAAGATATGATATTAGCAAAATTCCTGATATTTATGACTGTATAAAATATGATGTACAACACAATGGATCCTTAAAATTAGAAAACACAATGGAATTATATAGACTTTCAAAGGCTTTAGCTGACATTGTGATTCCTCAGGTAAGCATTTTCAGTTATTAAATAGAAGAAAGTGTACAAAAAATGCTTTTTAAAATTTTCTTGAAAATGTCTACTTTGCGTTTTCTTTTCAAACTCCCACATTTTGCAATAATAGAAGCCTTTAACATTATCTCTTATTTTTCAGTAGCAAGCTGGCTGGGATTTTTTGGAAAAATTTGATTCATAATTAATCTGTGTTCAGGGTGCATTTTTCTAGAAATTTAGGGTGTCAACATGCCTTTTAATACACTTCCTTACAGCAGTGTATTAAAACAAAAGGGTTCATCTTCACCATTCATCATAGATTTAACAGTTGCCTTTGAGAATAACTATGTTTTCTTAAATTGCTTTTAATTTCATTTCTCCAATTCATAGAAATTTCATTTTTAGGCTCTTTCCAAATGACGATATTAATCCTAATCTATGCAATTTAACTAATTCCAAACAATTTTAATTTAAGAAGATCTTTCTGCTTTTTCAAAATTGTAAGATTCCATGATGTGAATGTACACATTAAATTTCGTAGACTTTCAGGCCAGAAATGGACATGTTAAACTTACATCCTCTGTAAGCTGTTAAACTTTGTTTAGCTCTAAAATCTTGTAGGTGGCAGGTCATGAAATTGATTTGTGATAACAGGACAGAACAGACTAAAGCTTTCCCCAGGTGTCCCTGCAGTTACAGAACAGTGTTATAACAGAGGTGCTTACCCATATTGTATGCAGCATTTGAAGGAAGTTCTTCCTCCCCCATCTCTCAAACTCCTTGACATGAAAGACAAAAATAGTAGTGATGCTTAGAATGCATTGTTGTGTGTGGGTCTATTAAGCTGAAATTTTGAATAGAAAGTTAGAGAAGAGCAGGTAAAAATGAGGACACATACTGAAGGAAGAAAAACAAAGACTTTATAGCCTACATAATTCAGAGGAAGAGTGCTTGTGTTACTCTCTGGGGTAACAAGAAGATCCATTCTAACTTTCATACCACGGGCAGCACAGAGTATGAAGCTCCTGGAAGAACATACTTTTAAATATTGATGATATTACAACATTTAATATCACCAGTAATTTCTCAGTTGTACATAAATACCATTTGTGTTATTATTTGACATCAATGGAAGTCTCTGGGGTGGCTTACTCTAAACTAAGGGAGACATACCAAATACATCTCTTTAGTGACTGTTAAAAGAAAGGAAAAAAAAGAAATTAAAAACCACAACATTTTGGGGGCAGGATAGGAGATGGAGATGGTGACAAGAAGGCAGAATGACTCCACAGATACTATGGTTAAGAAAAAGAGCTTTATCATACCAGAAGGTAAATCCACTTCTTTGGTCTAACTAATGAAGGAAAACTTTTTGTCTATATCAAGTCAAACAGCAAAAAGGCAAACTGCTGGTTAGTTGAAGCTACATCACTAATCGTAAGTAGTAAAAATGTTAAAAAAATGGTTTGTAGCCAGAGCAAACTAATAGGTGACTAATTTGCTTTAATATAGAAGCTTTGAATTAGAAGGCATATTAATCTTTAACTGAATTTTAAAAGTCAATTTGTTTTTACACAGGAATATGGTATTTCTAAAGCTGAGAAATTGGAGATTGCCAAAGGTTACTGCACTCCACTAGTCAGGAAAATTCGTTCTGACCTTCAGAGAACTCAAGATGATGACACTGTAAATAAGCTTCACCCTCTGTAAGCCAGTTACTTCTTTACATGGTTACATTAATTACTGTAAAAATTAGAGCTATTCTTTGTGTTTCAAATTTGAAGAATCTTCTTAGCTCATAGAGAATAGAAAATATAATTCATTTTTTTATTAACAACTATTTTAAAAATAAGGGCACATCTTATCATAGTCTAATAACATTTTGCTTTTTTTTAAGCTACTCCAGGGGTGTTATGTCCCCAGAACGCCATGTTCGTACCCGGCTGTATTTCACCAGTGAGAGTCATGTCCACTCTCTGTTATCCACCCTTCGTTATGGTGCCTTATGTGATGTAAGTTTCTCTGTTGAAGCCCTAATATTTTGAGAGGAACCTGAATCTTCCTCTGACTATATCAACTGAAACGTTAAGTGTCTTTGAAATTTATCACATTTTTTCAAACACTTTATTTTCTATTACTTATGCAGAGACATACTGCAAATTGCACATTATTAGCATGTTAATTTCCATCAAAGTAATGCTGTGTTCTGTTGGCTGTATGTGTTAGAATCACAAATAGATGTGGAAAGGCCAGATGCTTCTTTTTTGTCTTCTGTTGTCACCAATAATTCTTTCAACTTTTATTCTCAAGTTATGATTCAGGGTTCTCTTGAATTTACTTTTGTACTGGCTTACTATTTTTGTCCATTGACATATTGTCAAAACATCCCTACCTAATTTCAAGACTGCTTATATAGTAAAAAGTTCCTCCTGTACAGTGAATTTTCTTACTTTCCTGTACTGTTATAGACTACTACAAAGGTGGTGCATTATCTCCATCTGATAGTCTTTGACACTGAAAAAGACAAGGTCTCCAGATTCAGAAATTACTTAAACTAAGCTCTTGGAGTAGATATATACAGCACCACATCTGCTTGTAAGATACCTTTTGACTTATACACTGGTTTTCAAATTGTCATGTTGACATACTTGCTTCTGGTAATGGATGACTAAACTCAGTGATGGCAAAAGCATTTATAAATCTCTGTGACATGCTACAACAGGTGCACTCCGAGTTTAAGTCTGATAAACTCTTAATTTTTCTTTAAGGTGGATTACTAAATGGTTTCTTTGCTACAGCATGAAAAAGGTGACTATTCATTTAAGTAGTTTGGGATATGACGGTTGCACCTCTTCTATATACTAGAAAACTTCGTTTACTCTGTTTGGCTGATATCTCTGTTAGTGTAATATCTAAAAACATTTTTCACAATATACTAGCTGAAATGAATTTATTGCAATATTAGCAGTTCTCATCAGGAGAATTGAAAACAGTGCCTCTGTCTACGTATCATAATTGGCGAAAAAACATGAAAGACACACTGAAATAACATGAAAAGTTTGTTCTTCACTTTTCAGTCATTTGATCAGCAATTTTAAGTCACTCATGGAGGTTCATAATTAGTTTTTTTCATTGTACCTCTGCTTTTTCCTTAACTATGATGAGCTTTGCACGTCTGCTATGAAAATCTGTGTAAATGGGGGAAAAGTGAAATCATCAGTCTTTTTAAAGAAAATACCTAAGTTTTACTTGTTGATTTTTTTTTTCTTAATAAGGAATCGAAAGATGAACAATGGAAACGAGCTATGGATTACTTAAATGTGGTCAATGAACTCAATTACATGACACAGATTGTTATCATGCTCTATGAGGATCCAAACAAGGTATTTAAAAATTGATAAATATCTTCAGAAATTAGTAGTGCTGAGCTATTTATTAAAGTATAAACCTATTATTTTACTTCAGGAACTTTCTTCGGAAGAACGTTTTCATGTAGAGCTGCATTTCAGTCCAGGAGCAAAAGGGTGTGAGGAAGATAAAAATTTACCATCTGGATATGGATACAGACCTGCCTCCAGAGAGGTAATAATTATGCCTTTCTATAAAGCAAAACTTAGGTTTTGTTTGATCTGGACATACCTAAAATAAACACTTTAAATTTGTTATGTAAAAAATACAAGTGTGGGTTTTTCTTTTGGTAGAAAAACATGCAGTAAAAGATAAGTAGTCCCAATATTTTCTATTTTGAATGGGCACGGAGGTGAAGGACACAGACAGTTTGAATGTTCTAAAGTTTTGCCAGAATTTTTACTATAAATACAAAATACTCTAAGTGATGTCAACATCAGAGTGTCACATGAATAATATTCTGGGAACTGGAAGATATATTTAAGAAAGTAGTTTGGCATGTTTATGAATACATATTGTTGAGGAAGGATTGATATTTTCCAAGATATATTGTCAGGTAAGTGGAGTTATGACTGCTTTTTGTGAAAGGAATGTGAGCAAAGCAAAATATGTGATTTACATCTTGTATTTTTAAAATCAGCTTGTTTTATCTTTATGTGGAATATTTAAGAGCCACTTCTGTCTACATGTTTGAAGGTGTGCAGAGAAATTAAGAATAAATTATGTATTTTCTGCAGAATGAAGGCTCAAAGAAAACATCTCATAGAAATGATAGTGATGAGGAGGTACATGCTCCTAAACGAGATGAAACGGATCGATCAGTAGTGATGTTCAAGCCTATGGTATCAGACCCAATTCACATACACAGAAAGTCACCCCTTCCAAGATCCAGGAAGATTGGTTCTGTTGAAGTAAGTGTTTGTGTTCCAGATAATTTCTGTCAAAGATACTAACTTTTGCTTGCTTTTAAGAAAACAAAACCAAATGTAATTCTGCTTTTGATTATACAGAACCAGCACGATACATCTCACAGAAGGTTTGCCCTTACTCAGTGGGAAATCCTCCATGGCAATAATTTCTCTAAAGGGATGCTTTTTTTTAATTATTACTATTCTGTGATAAGACTTACTTCCTTTTTTTTAAGCTATTTTAGAAAAGTTGATATTTGAAAATGAAGACTCTTTCAGTCTAAACCTACATCTACAAACTAACATACGTTGCTTTTCTATTCATCCTTACAAGAGAGCTACTACTGGGAATTGAGCAAACTTTCAGGGTGATTGTGCTGAAAGGCAGCAGAGGGATTAGGGTGGATGGGGAGGTGCAGAACATGAGACATCTTCTGCTGTGTTTGCTGTCACGTGGAGTGAAAGTGACTCCACTTGTCAAGCTTTTGAAGGTAAGAAAGATAAAGTGGAAGCTTTCTTTTTAAGTGGCTGGCATTTGTTCATGAATTCTGTAGGTAACATCTTGAACAATCTAGTTTGCTGTGTTGTAAGCCATGACATCTAGGTGTGCTTCACAGATATGGCTTAATGTCACAGAGGTGGGGGGGATGCACAGCTGTATCACTGATACCATTGGGATGGTTGAGTGGAAATTCAGATGGTACATAGAAGCACTTCTGTGATATTAATGCTAGAAGCAGACTAACAGCATCTTATTGCCTCATTTTCAGTTGCTTAAAACCATCAGAAATGAAGATTCACACCAAAAGCTTTTTCTTTTGTGTTTGTGTTGGGAATGAGTTGTCTGTATGCAGTATAAGTATTACAGATTTGGAAATCACTTGGTTATTGACAGTATGGAGAGAAAAAGATGCATGATTCCCTTCTGTAAGGATATCTGTATAACTTCACATGACTTCCATAAATTAACAGACATAATAAATGTTAATGTCTTACATTTTCTATTTCCAAGTTTTTTCATAAACAAATGCTTGCAACATCAGTATTTTTGATTTTTAAAAGCTGTTTTTGCAATGATCATGCAAACTCCCCTCCTAGCTATGAGTTCACTTTATGCACAGCTTAAAAGTCTATTACTTCAGACTTTCAACCATTTTCATAAACTATATGGAAGTTAACTTTCACAAGATATCAGAAGCACAAGTTGCCAAATTTTGACTGTGCAGATAATATATGTTAAAATGGGATGTGTTTCAGCATTCAGAGCTTGCTTATTTGCTGGAAGAAATAGCCAATTTAGAGAAAACATACACTGTAGAACATATTTTTCTTATAAGTAATATAGGGAGTTCCATCTGGCCTACTGAAATCTGCAAAACTAGTATTTGGAATATTTAAACTAAACAGTATTTTGGAGCAATTTTAAAAAGTCACTGCAACTTAAACTGCAACTGCCTTGAACTTTTTTCTTTTTTTTTCCTTTTTTTTTCTTTTCCCCTGTCCCCTCTCCCTCCCTTTTTTTTTTTTCCTCCTGTAAGGCAATTCTGTTTTCACCTATGTCCGTTAATTTGAAAGGACACTGTCAGGTGTGAGATTATATGTAAATTTTAATCTGGGTTACAGTCAGCAATATTTACAGAAGGAATGCAACTGTGGCTGAGTCACGAAAAGAAAAAAATGCTAAGTTATAGTCGTAAAACAAGAATGTAAAACTCATTGACATTGGGAAGCAAACTGTATTACAAAGAATGTTATTGCTTATGATATGTAATGATGTAGATATGGCGGGGTGCTTAGCCTGACACTCCCTTGAAGTCCTGATAAGGTATCCAGCATCAGATAACTTTTTGGGACATTTTTAAGTTTGGAAAACTACTACCAGTCGATTTGGTGCTACCATCAGTGAGTCAGCTGTAAAGTCTCAAAAGAAATTCTTAAATTTAAATTTAAGCATTCAGATAAGCTTGTAGACTAGAAATGGAAACTGTTAAGTAATAAATAGGAAAGTTTAATGTATTTAGGAGGGGAAAAACTATTAAACAGTATGTCAGGGGTAACAGAAGTTGTGCTTCCAACATGTGAAAAATTCTTAAAATTATGAATCAATTATTGATAACAAATGTTTTCTCTCATATCTAATATTAGTCTACTAGAAATTTGATTGAAGTGTTGTAGTAAAAGTCATGGTTATGAAGATATAAAAGTGAAACTGATAACTTTCTAATATAGGATTATTGCTCTTCGCTCTTCGCTGTTTGATAGTTTTAAAGGTAGTATGTAAAAGGGTACAAGCAGATTGGGTTTTTTTTTTCTTTTCTGTTCATTTGGCTCTGTTGAATCTAACATTGCATGCTTTGCTGTTTTTTGCCCCCTTTCTCACTTCCAGGAAGAGAGCCCCCTGAGTGTGTCTAGCCCAGAGTGTATTGGTACCTGGCTGCATTACACCAGTGGTGTGGGTACTGGGCGTCGAAGACGCAGATCAGGGGAACAAATCACTTCTTCCCCTGTCTCCCCTAAATCACTGGCTTTCACATCCAGTATTTTTGGCTCATGGCAACAGGTTTTTAAACTTTACTTCATTAAACATTTTATGCATTCCAAGCAACAACTGTCTTTAAGGACATCTAATCCCTTGTTACGGATTATGTTTCAAGCAATACCTTCCACTTTTTAAAATTACGTGCCAAGAATGTTTGGGGGAAAAAGACCAAGTGCATGTTTTTCACTGAATGTGTTACACACTTTCATAAACATTTGGTTTCTTTATAGGAATTGCAAATGTTACCACAGTAAAAAAGACTTAGTGTACTTCCTAATGAAAGAGAATTATGCTTTGGTTTAGTTGTCCTTTAAGACTTTAAAACCAGCATTGCTTAATTTGGTGGTAGGTAAATTAAAAAAAATAATAATTGCAACCGATTCCATTTAAAATAATTTATTTGGTACTTCATGTTGCTATTCAAGACTTGTTTTGCATATATCATATTTTCCGTGGCCTGGTATTAACTATTGCAGGGAAAAATCTCTAGCACTAATAATTCTTGCCATCTATATCTGAAGGTATCTGAAACTCCCAACACAGTACATCATCCATTGACTCATACAATATTTTGAAGATTGCTCCTTGTAATGGGGGGTGAGGGAGAAGCAGGGAAAAAAAGAAACAGTAAATGTTTTGGAAGTACCAGTGAAGAGCTAAAGCTATTCAGAATGTCAAGATATTGTTTACATGTAGGACAATGGATGGTGTTCTGTAACCATATCTTATTAGTTTGAAAATTTTCATGATTTATTGTAGAAAATTCTAAAATTATATACATTGGAAAAGTTTGTATCAGCAAAGGCTGTGAGCATCTGAAGATTATACTGATTGAGCCTGTGCATGGTCAGTGATTGTATGGTGTCCTCAATAGCTTGTCTGTCTTTCCTTCCCTCCCCTCCTTTTTTCAATACAGGCGCAGTTTAGGAAAGTGCATTTGGTAAAATGAAATAAAATGTCTCAAATGTTTGTTCTCACATCAGTCTTGGTCTGTGTCCTTTCTCATTCTGAATGCTTGCTTTGCACCACTTCATTGCAAGGAACTCATATGTGAAATGGACTCCCTTCAGAAGGGGATATTGCATGATCTCTCATGTTTCCTTTACATATTTTTACTAACACTTATCATACAGCTTATTAACACCTGTCTGTCTGAAACAGGCTGCTGTATCAAGTTAAATGGATGTTTCATACTGCTGTTCTACTTTTCCTTATTTTTCTGTTTCTTACATCCAGGTCCTATCAGAAAGCAATAGTAACTT
Source organism: Geospiza fortis (assembly GCF_000277835.1). Classification (NCBI taxonomy): domain Eukaryota; kingdom Metazoa; phylum Chordata; class Aves; order Passeriformes; family Thraupidae; genus Geospiza; species Geospiza fortis. Next base: position 143,496 of record NW_005054607.1, on the reverse strand, counting down.
ACGAACACCAAGAACTATTCTGGAACAAAAGCAGAGTGGTCTAGGTATGTGCCTACAGTTGAAATTTTGTTTGATGTTATCAGCTTTTCATCTGCCTGCTGTTCTCTATAGTTGTTTATTCTTTGAATAGCTTTTTTGTTAACAGGACCCAATAGTACTTGTTATTAATAACATATGCTGAGTGTCTGCCTATGGACTGGACAATTTTTTTTCCAACGAAATTTTAAAATAAGTTATAACTGAAAAGAACTGAAATTGTTTGACACCCTTCATACTACTGATTTCGTACTGCTCACAAGAGGTGCACAGGATTGTTTTTAAAATAAAGCAGAGTTTTAAGGTAATGTAGTTTCTGATTGAGCTTTCAGATTTTGCAAGAATATTATGGATTAAAACGGCCTGCTCTGGAAACCATTAAAGCATTTTTCTTTAAAATTTCTGTTTCCTATTGTGGGCAATTGATGAAAGTGAAGATGCTTTTCTGAGGGGAGGGGCATGGGGAACAAACATAAAGTTTCTTCATAGTATCAGGGGTTTTGCACATACTCCTCTCCTAAAATTAATTTCTTCTTTTCAGCATTAGTATGAATCATGCTATAATTCAAAGGCTTCTTTAAAATTCTCCTAATTCAAGTGGTGCTTTTCTATTGCTTTATTAAAATAGGCATACACATGATTCACATGCAAAAAAAAAAAAAAAGAAATCATGCACTGCTGTAAATCAATATTGCTTTTTTTTCTGTGTCTTTTCATGGGAAATAATAAGTATAAATAACTGCATCACCTAGATGCATAAACTTAAAAGTAGCTTTTCCTTTATTTGCAAAGATATGGGGTTTTTGTATGTCTAATCTTTCTGCAGTACTTTTCTTCCCATTATATTTTTCCCATAACAAAATGCATACAATCAGGTGCTCTTGTTTACTGAAGTCCTGGATTTTATTATGTGCTTGCTAAAGTTAAATGAATATTCTTTTGTGTGACACAATATGACTTGTGGAAGTTGATGGATTTCCATGTAGATTAAGGTATTATATTTGTTGTGAAAGGCTTTTGCCACAGACCAGGCACCAATGTATTTTGGCTGATTGGTCACATGTGCTAGTAATGTTTCCCCTCACTGGACTGTTATAAGTAATGAAAGGAAGTATTGCTGGTTTCCAAAAAAAAAAAAATCTGTCATTACTTATCTAAAATGTAAAAGATAAGTTCTGAGTGAAAAATTGCTTCTCCTTTCAACTAGTAGTAAAATGTAAAGGAAAAAAAACTTGCAACTTTTTTTCCCATTTTGTTCATTGTTGTATGTAAGTTTCATTAATGGTTGATGATTACAAAAGTTATTTTTATATTTTTATCTGTGGCTGTCAGTGATTTGTATTCTAGTGGCAGGGAAGCATGATTTGTAACAAAGTACTGTCACTTGCCTGGAGCTGTGCAAAAGTCTTCTCGGGAAAGGAAGTCAAGTTAAACTTGATGAAACTTTCAGGTTTTTTCAGTTTGTAACATTGTTAATAATGGTAGCTGAAATATGACTAGAGTATTTCCAATTTAAGATTTTGTTGGGGTTAGAATTATTTCCACATACTAAGTCTGTGGAAGTGCATGAGTACTTCATAGCAGCCTGTCATCTCAAAGGTTGATTTGGATGAAAACAATGAGCAGCATTTTTCCAGTTTATATTTGTTTCAGGAATACAGGTATTCAAATACACAACTTTCACATCATCATCATCAGCAGTCATTATCATAATCATCTTCATTTTGTTTTGTTGTTTTGTTTATGTTTACATTGATGCTAACTGGTAACTTTTTTTTACCAAAAGTGAAAACAGGACAAGAATTCATTTTGTTAAAGCCAGTCCTCTCTTTGCACATATAACAGAGTGTGCTGTTTCATGAGTAGAAGCACAATAAATTATGATAGTTTCAGCCTACAAGTCCCACTCTGACATTACAAGCATATTGTGAACCTGTCCAAGGCACTGCCAAAAGCTGCCTTTTGTGTGGTAAGAGCCATGTGCTTGCATGCTGCATGCATCCCCAATGTGAATGGACGAACACCTGGTTGTTGTATGTATTTTCTCTAACTCCCATCAGGGTCTCACTGTGCGGGCCTGTTTAGCACCTCAGTGCTCGGGGGTTCTTCAAGTGCACCTAACCTACAGGATTATGCTCGTACGCATCGTAAAAAGCTGACTTCTTCTGGCTTCATAGATGGTATGTGCACACTCTAGCACATGCACGCACAACCCATGTGCCACATTGAACTTCTAAAGATTTTAATGGAATCCTAGAATCTTTGGCCTTAGTATTAATTTTATGAGTTTCTATTGCTTCTTTATTGCCCATAGCTTGCTTATGTTTAACTTAATAGCATAGTTAATTCTTGTTTGTCTTGAATTGAACACCAGATCACAGACTTGTAATGTGCGCCAGGAGATTCCAGCAAGTGCATTTTTTAAGTAAACTGAAAGTTTTGTTTTTAAAATCTTTAATAATTTTAAACTCTGTTTTTTATCACTGCTAATTGATCTTGAATTTAAATGATTTGGAGCATATACAAGGAATGAAATTATAAATAATAAGTTAAATACTGATGGTGAAAATTTTAGGATTCCTGACTTTTTTTTTCGTGGGGTTTGGATTAAAGGAGCAGGAGGTTCTCAGTTTTGGATAATCTGGCATTGAGAAGAAACTCACTCACTAGATTTCACAATGTAAAGATACCAAAGCACACCTTCATAACTCTGAGGTGAAACAGTATTCATGCTGTTTTCCCCCCCACTTCCCTTCTCAGTATTCAACTCTAACCTGCATAACCTTGTATGCCAGAATCACGAGCTCATTCTGCTTGTTTTCATACACGTCATTACACATCTTGTAGTTACCAACAATCCAAATTTTCTTCCTTTTAACATCTACTTAGATTTTAGCCCTTTTCCTTGGTCCCTTCTGCATGCCACTCACTTCTAATACCTTCTCATCTTTTCTTTTTTCCTTTCTTCTTCCTTTTCTATTTTAAAATCTCCCACTTTTGGTAGCTGTTACAAATTTCAGGTACCTGTTTTTCTCTTTCTCAGACACCACACGCGGTTCTGCTGTTAAAAGGTTTTCTATCTCATTTGCTCGACACCCAACCAATGGTACGTTTTGCTTTTATTTTAAAAACAAAATCAAAAACAAAAGGTTTCTTGCTTCATCCCTTTTATTTTTATTTCAAATACGGGGTGTACAGTATCATCCAGCCGTCTGTTGTTCCTAACTTCAAGCACAATTCCAAATATATTTGTAATCATTAGATATCCTAAATACTTTCTTTACCATTCATTAGTATAAATACAACATCAAAATTCATTACTTAGAAAAATCTGCTAAAAAGAATTAGATACTACTGTTAATCATGATCTCTCTAATAAATTATTCTCCTGAAGTTCTTGTGTGATCAGACTGTATGGTACAAGATACAGACAATGAAATCTGATCTTATTAAACACACACTTCTTGATAGCTGCTGTTTCTTCTTTGTCTTTCTCCTGCTGAGCTGATTCTCTGAGCCTGCCCATTCTAAAACAAATCACTGAATTGACAGCTGGAGTTTATGACTATCTTCTTGAAGTGATGCTGAATTACAAAAACTAAAGCAGAAGCTTTGGTTCTGTTCCTGCTAAATGGCTATATTTTTTATGGGACAAAAATTTATTTTACCTTATCATACTTCTCTGTTCATCAGATGTGCAAATTACTTAGATATTGCACTAAAAATCACAGCAAGAGAGCTGTGACTTCTTGAGCAGCATTGACCTCTTGAGCTTCAAGAGTGAGAGTTAACTGTCTTCAGTTTGCAAAATTTCTCGTTTAACCCACAGGACAGAGGTATGTCTTTTTCTTCCTCAGCAAAATATTTTGCACCTCCCTTTCTACATGACTGAATAGGCCCCAGATATATTCAGGACCAACTGGACCTGAATGTAGCTTTTCCAGATTTCTTCACTGCAGTTTTAAAATGTGCATGACTGCTGGCTAAGTTCAGTGATAGTGATACTGAAATTGCAGTGGAAATCATCAGTATTTTCATGTTATATTCAAAATATATTTACTTAGAAAAAAAGTTTTTAAAAAAAAAAGACTTGAGTTTTTGTTTAGCCTTGCTTAGAAGCAGAGTTGTATTTTGTTACATTCATTTTAAATCTATAGTGGCTTTTTTGCACTGCAGTGCTTTATACAGGAAAACTGTAGTAAGGCTAAATTTCTTTTTAAGACTGTGTTTGATCTAGAATGACAAATCTAATGTTTTATCTCAAATAGAAAAGTCAGAAGTCCATTTTTTATGTTACAGCTCAAACCAAACAATATTCCCAAAACATACAAGGTCAGAGAGTAAGAACTGCATTTCAGAATCTGTGGCTAATAATAGAATTACTTTTTGTTCCATTAAGTCACTTTTTGTGATTCCATTCTTTAAAAAAAAAAATCTAAATAGCTTTTATCAATCACACTTATTATTCTGATTCATTTAATGCAGCAGTTTTGCTACACATCTTTGACAAGATTAATGCATGCAGTATGAGCTCCTATGAACCCTAAGTATATTGCAGTTTCCAAGGGTTCTCTACTAACATAACGCCCTATTGATGTTGTTTCGTCTGTCCTTTGGACTATCATTTTAATTATCCTTGTCCCTTTCACTCTGTTTTTTTCTTGCTTTTATGTTGTTATCACACCCTCTTAACTCATTTCAGACTACCCCCACTCCCCCCACCCCATCTTTAGTTCAAGGAACATGGTGAAACAAGTATCTTCTGAAAGTGCTATACCTTATTTTCTGGGCCTCTGCAGAACACCCACACCTCTTTAGGTGCTGGTCCATTTCCTCTGTGGAATTTCTAGGCTCCAGTGGTATGTCTCTACAGTTTTTGAATCTTAAGACAGCAGGGGTGGCTTTTTGAGATGCTGCGTTAACCCTTTCATTGGCTTGCCTTTTGATGTTTTAAGAATAAATACAGGCAAAAATCAAAGGCTGTTAGTGTACAGGAAATTGCCTTCTTAAAGGGATACTGTTGGGCTTCTTCATCATAAAATTTAAAATTTATTTCTTATACCATCAGATAATATTTATCAGACAACCTTCAAATAAAACATGACACATAGTTTTCCTGATTATGTTTTAGGCCATATCCCTTAGAAATAAAGATACTGCAGTGACATTCTGGGATATGACTAGCTGACAGCAGAATTGTGAAAACTCAGCAAAAAAATTTGGAGGGGAAATTCCTAAAACAAGAGAATTTTATTTCTTCTCTTTTTTCTTTTAAAGAGCATTTTGGAATTCCTCTCTGGTTCTCTATAACATGCACTATAACAATAATAGTTTCTAAAAAATTAACCTGACATTGTCCCACTTCATTAATTGCAAAATTAGAAAAAAATAATTCTCATTCAAGTGATAGGAACTTTTCTGTCAGGGAAAAGAGAAATCTTACATTTTACTGTAAGGCAACGAAAGGGTTTGCGCTTTACATGCATGCATATAGTTATTTAGGATATTAATATGTATAGTAAGCATCTTAGTGCTTACACTGAAGGCTAGCTAATGACTTTATAGGAAAATAAAAATTAATAGTATGGTGGTGTTTCTTTTGTACACAAAACTCATATTTTTATGAAATGCAACATTTTGTTTATATTTTAAGTGAAGCTGACATAAGTCTACCTCAGTTGGTTGAATATCTGTAGCAATGGCCCCCAAAATTTGAATATGGCCAAGGTGGTCTAAATATAGGTATAGACATTTGGGGGTTGAAATCTTTCTTCTTTATGCATAGTACTCATGGGGAGTGAATGGACAACACTGGATATCACAGGAACATTGTTGCTTATTATTTTATGGGAAAGAAAAGTTCCCAATCGTAATGTTATCTCTAATAAATGTACCTTGAACTGAAATTCTAAACATTATTTCATTCACTATTGCTTCCTCATTTAATTGTCTTAGAAGAAATTTACAGTATTGAATTGCAAAGTTGTAATGTTACAGCTGTATGCTGAAAGCACTAATGGACATGTTTTCCTCTTCTGAAATTCAACTGGATGAAACGCTGTTTATTGAGTTGCCAAACTTGAATCACTTTAGAGGACTGCAAATTTTTTTTTAGCCAAGATGTTTAAACACTTTTTGTCTGTTAGTAATATGGGTATGCATGGTTAGTGTATGATCAATACTAACATAGAAAAGCAAAGTCCAATAAATTTTTAGATTTTTGGGTTGCTTTACTTACCTGTTCCAATATATGAAACTTCTAGTCTTTCAATACTGTTTTTAAATGCATAAAGGTAGGTGTATATCTGTCTCAGAAAGTAAAAGTGTGTAACCTCAAGATATAAAAATGCTAACAGTGGTTTTCCTTTGATATTAAAGGCAACAGTTTATTTTCACAGAATACTGAAGATGATAGAACATGAATTCTGCAAATTTATTTCTTGGAAGATACAGCATTTTTAGCTCTTGTCTGCTAACAAAATAGCTATCCTCCTTTCTTGCATGAATGAATTGCCTATTTAGTCTTGTGCCAGATATTAGAATGATTAGGATAAATAACTACCTTTTCCTGACTTTTTTGGTTTTTTTTAGTGATCTGCTAAATTTGTCTTAAAGGGAGATTATCTTTCATGAACTGATTTGGGAGTAGGGCACAGTTTTCATGTTAGAATAATTTATGTGTGCACAGGTACTTCATGTGTACACGGGACTTGTATCCCATGCATTGTATCTTTAGCTGGAAACTGGCTCATCTTGTTCCAACTCCTGTAATATTTAATTTCCAAGACTTCAAGAGGCTTATGCCTGCACGTGCTCATGTAAACTAAGCATTTTTTATCATGCATTAATGCAGTACCTTAAATTCTGTCTTATGCTTGGAAATCTCTTTTTTTATTATTTTTTTATTTTAGGTTTTGAACTGTATTCGATGGTGCCTTCTATTTGTCCTTTGGAAACTCTACACAATTCCTTGTCTCTGAAGCAGGTGGATGAATTTCTTGCTTCTGTTGCTGCTCCATCAAGGGAAAATCTACAGGAGACATGTACTGGTTATAGTTTGTAATTATGTTAATTTTAAATTCTTAAGGTTGTTTAGTTAATCTTTGCAGTGTTTGCAGCTAGCAAGTAAATTTGTTAAAAAAAAAGGATACTGCTTTTGAACAAAATGAAAATGTACCTAAACCATAATTTTACATTTTGCACTATCCTTTTGTGGGTATGGACATATATAATTAATTGAAGTAGCGTCTCTGTTGGCTGAGGTAGTAAATTAAGGATTTAATGAAATCATAGTTAGTTTATTTCCTTTATTATTATATTGGCTTCTCTGTACTGTCCACACTCAGCTGAATTACAGGTAATGCTTTTTTACTGCAGGGAGCATGCAGTATTCCCAACTTTATCCTGTAACGTTGCACTGTCAGTAGCCTTGGCAGAATAGTGTTGCATTTACACTTAAAACTTCATTATTTTCTGTTTCTTTCAGTATTGCCTGGGATTTCACCTGTAGAGCGCTTTACAATTACTTAACTTTTTAGCAGTTTGTGCTGCGTGTTTAAAGTTTAGGTGATCTTGAAAGGAAATACAGCTGAATTCTATCCATGTGTATGTGTCTGGGGAAATGATTTCCCATTGTGATTCTAGTGCTGTGTCTTTGGAAATGGTTTAAGTTAGGTCAGATTTACCACATAATAGGATGTGTCAGGTGATTGAAAATCATTCTTCCTAAGGAAGTGTCTAAAGACTTATGCTTTGATTAAGAAACTTGTACTGTTTCCTATCAAAGTATTGATACAACAGTATTCTACCTGATTGGACATACCTCTTTTTTCTACTACAGGATTTTTCATTTTTTCCTCCATTATTTTATGCAGTTTAGATTTTAATCAGCAGCTTATTTGATAGGGCAGACCTCCTATATTTGAGAAGGAGTATAAGCAATTTTAAGAAAATTGATGTAACTGAAAAAGAGCCCAGAGAGGTTTGTAAGTATATGAAAATTCTCAGCTGCTTAAAATGTCTTTTTATACTGGTTAGGAATTTTATGCGTCTTCAAAATCAGTTCAGAATTGAGAGTATACAAGATGAAGAAATACTGAAAAACAAAATGTGTCATACTCCTAGCATATGGTTGTCACCTTTCTACCAAGGAGTGATTGGAAAATAGACCTGATACAATTAAAGTCCTGCGTATTTAGTTCTCCTGCTTTCCTGTACTATTTGGAGGTTGTCTAGAGATTAATGCATTAATGCATTTTTATAGACATATTGGACTTAAAGCCTATTCAGGTGCAGTCTTCCTAACCTACGAGAAATAGCATGAATGCTTTTTGCCTTCTTCTGGCAAGGCACCTATTACTGAAATTCTGCCTTAACAGCATGAACTTATTGTGTTGCTTTCTGTTGTAAAAAAGAGATTTTAAGATTTGTCTTTCATATTGTAAGGGTTTGACACTAGAGTCAAAAGCTGGTAGCTGAGCAGCTGGTTGTATAAATGTGGTATCTGTTTTGCTGGATGGATACACAGTCCTGTGGCTACAGTTTTTGACGTCTGGTTTAGGTCAGAATATTTTTATTATTAATGATTTTTTTTTTCCCTCCATCATTTCAGCTACTCCAACTTACACGATGCCCCTTTCAGGAAGAAAAAATTCTTTAAATACATTTACCCCTGCAAAAATTCAACCAACTCCACTTGAAACTTTGCCTGAAAGGCTAGTGGTGGAGAAACTAACCTTATGTAAGTAAATTCTGTCAAAGGCAGAATGACTAACTTGATTATTTCCAGCAGTATAATTCTTCCTTACATATTACACAATTTCATAGGACAGCTTTTTCTTAACATTCCCTACATAAGTAGGATCATTTTGTGGGTCAGTGAGAACTCAATAGCATTGCAAAAATAACTTTAACAGTAAAACTGTGTTAATAGTTCCTTTCTCTTATCCTCTGAATTGTTTTATTTTCTATGGCCTGAAGTTCATGAGCTTTGGTTTTGAAGTATGACAGCTATCTCCAAGTAAGACAAAGTAAATTTATTTCTTTAAATGGCTAAATTTCTAAGATGTTTTCTGAACACCTAATGTAGAGCTCTGTGACTCTGTTCTGACTAAAGCTACCAATAACATGATGATGATGCATTCAATCATTGGTATGTTCAGTCTGAACTGTTGGCCCACTGCACTGTCTGCCCTTGGATGGTTGTGCTGTTTAGAGACCAAATTTCACTTGGATTTCTGATTTCATTAGATAGTGTAGCTTATTTGTTTCTGTGCTAGTTAATGTGCATTTTTCTTGCCTTTGTGCTTTTTGGCATGGATATTAAGCGTAAAACCTAATACATCTTTTCTCTCTATCTGTACAGCTACCCTTGGATGTCCTGTTAATGTATCTGATATTAAACCATCTCTTGAAGAGGCCTCAGTAGATGCAGAACTTTGTGGTGAAACTCCTTCCGAGAAGAAATAATCAGACAAAACTGGAAACAACTTCTTTTAAACGGTTCTTTAGTGTGCATTCAAGCAAGTTACGGAGCTGTCAAAAGCCATTCCTGTTTGCATCTGCAATTCATAGTGCACTTAAAAATCTTTATACATGGTTAACTAATGTGCACAGTATTTACATCAAGCATCTTTTCTCATTTTCTAAATATACTTATCAGTTTGATGAATGTCACAGCTTTTAATGGAAAAGCTGCACATGAACCTTCTCTGTGTCTTCAAATATCTACTGTAAACATATACAAAAACAAGATGGTATGTATTACAGTGGCTTTGTTGTTGTTGCTGTAATGAAAGCATTGTCTGTTGTCATCATAAACTTCTATTTTCAGGAGTTTATAATCTCCCTGTGAATTTCTTCTATGTGCTGAAACAGAACACGCATCTTGGCTTTTTTTTTAATTTAACTACATTTCCAAAGAGATGTCTTTTCCCTGGTTTGGAGATAAGCAGATATTTTCTGCATTTTAATTATATTATATTATATATGCTGCAATAATTAGGCATGATGGAGTGAGGTCATGTATCAGCACTTTTGACTACTCTTTTTCTTTTTCCTGTGTTTACATTAGACCTGTAACATTCAAATCTACCTTCTTGTTTATTGTTTAGTACACATGCTTGTATACAGATACCTGTATATTATCCAGACATAAAACTGTCTTTTATATGTTTTTATCAAAACCTTCTTTTGCTTACTAAAAAAGACAGTTTTATTTTCCTTGCCATGTGTTTCTAGAAAAAGGTGATACTAAAAAGCAGGTTTTGTAGGATGAGAAATGTTACAGCTGGTCTGCTACTAGGTTTATTCTGAAAATTGTAAATATTCCATCTATGATTTATTGTCATCCTTTCAGCACAGAGAGAGACTGTGGACTACCAGAATTCAGTGCATACTGTTGCAAAATACTCAGGATTTGTCATGGCCTGGGAATTTTCATACCTCCCTCCTTCCAAGCTACTGGTTGACAGCAACTCTCAAAAAAAAACCCCCACAAACAAAAAAACAAGCAAACCAACCAAAAAACCACCAACAAACAAACAAAAAACCAACCAACCAAACAAAAAACACCAAAACCGAAACAAAACAAAACAAAACCAGAAAAAAACCCACAAAACAAAAATAAGAAAAAAAACCTAAACATTTATGAGATGTAAGAAGCATTTCTAAATTGGTGGAACATGGAGTTATGGTGTTATTTAGAATAATTATCCAATCTAAGCAATTTTTGTAATTTTTTTCTGAGGCATGAAAATTTACTGGGTTATGAGTACCCCAAATGTATGAAAATATAGACCACTTCTTTAAGTTCAAGTGGCTGAGTAGTGAGAATGGACTTCATAACTGTAAGTTAGGTAATTCCTTTCATTTTTAAGCTGCAGAAGACAGCTTATGAGTAAAATGTTTAAGTAGGGCTCTTACTTGTCTCCAGAGCCAGTGCAAGCTGCACTAGTTACATTCACTAGTTACTATGTACATTCACTTCATCGCAGGGTTTTCAGTGTTTTCAGTGTTTACCATATATGAAATGGCTTCAGCAGACGATTTCTAACAATGCTGATTCAATACCAAAAATATTAAGGGTTTCACAGCTATATAGTTCAAGCATTTCATTTTCCGTAGTGTAATTGTGTTATTTACAATGCTGGTCTTGCATACAACTGAATGTACCCTTGTTTACCATTTAAAAAGAAAACCTAAAAATTTAAGTATATGTATCATTCCAGTCAACCAAAGCAGTGGCATAACTTTTTTTATGTGCTTCTAAATAAAATCAAGGTCACTGGCAACTTCTCTCTATTGTATTTTCTTTTAAAAGCACTGTGAAGTATAGTGAGTAGCTGACAAAGTCATCTCAGTGGAAAACAATCTACATATACGCCAATAATTTATTTAATTCCCTTTTTTATGCAATATCACTCTCTCTCACATTGAACCATACATCCTATTCCAACCAGATTTGGCAGAGGTCAAAAAATATGTTTACAGAAAATCAGTGGTCAAAATATGACTGTGACACCCAAAATATTATCACCCTGCAATGTAGTTTAAGTAATTATTTAGCTTAGCATTTCTTCAAAAATGAAGCATCATTACAAAACAGACCAAACCACAAAAATATGTGCAAAAACTCCTAAAATTAATTTAAATCCTGTTTTATGTTTCTTTATTATAATCAATAAATTCCAATTTTGTAATTATCCAAATATGCAGAGGCTGTTAAGGGAAAGCAGATGTGCTTCCAAAGTTCAGTTTTGGAGAAATCCATATAAACAAGCCTAGGGAGGTATGCATACAAGAAATAATTGTACATATCATCATATTTCAAAAATGATCATACATGGAACAACAGCATCAAAAACAGTTTAAAGGATAATGGCAAGAAGACATGTAACAAAGATTTTTAAAAGCCAATTCAATGCAATAGACAAGTAGCAGAAGGTAGGGATTTAAACTACTTTCTGTCATCTAACAGAGAAGCATAATGTTCCTTTCTTTTTCCTGCATTTTTTCCTAATCAATTTACAGCAACTGTATTTTTGACAGTCCCATATGTAACTTGCTAAAGAAAAAATAGCAAAAACTTTTCCAGAAAGTCAATTCTGCAAGAAGCAGTATAAGAAAAGACGTGTACTTTCTAGTAGTAGTTCAGATTTCTTTTCTTTTTCTTTCTAAATAACGGTTTTCATTTTACTTGCTTTTATGAGGACAAATTTCAATACTAAAATTAGCATTTAAATGCTAATTTTTTTATTCCTTCACTTAGCCTTAAAACCAACCGTCTTGTGCTCTGAAATACAGAAACTGGTTAACACCAAAGCAGTCCAGAGTGTATTACTGTGAAAAACAGATGTTGAATAAAAAAATAGGGCAAATATTTTATCTATAAAAAAGAGAATGTGTGAGTGTGTGAATGACATCAAATGTGGCCTAGGAGGAGGAGAATGCACTAAATACAGAGAATATCCGCACTGTAAAAGGTAGAAGCTAGTGTAGAAAAGACCTTACAAAGGAAGCTTAAATTCTGCATTGATACAAAACCAGATCTAAAGTGGACTGTCTTTAAAAAAAATAAAACCAGACTTGATTGAAAAGTTGTCACTGTACCGCACAATGGATGAATATAGAATATAGAAATAGACTTCTAATCCAGAGTTCTGAAAATTAGAATTCACAGATCTCCATCCTGTTCAGTCAAAGTCACTGACAAGAGAAAACAAGATAATTGGGTGACATACATTTTGCAACAGATCCAGAATATTTCTAATATAATGGTGGTATCTTTGCTTCCAACGAAGCTTGTTTGGTCTGAGTGCACCTGTCTTACCAGATCTCCTATTTAATCTCTCCAGAAGGAGGAATAAATGTTCCTTTATTTAATAAAATTATTATTTGTTTACTAATGTAAGTACTAAAAAATTGTGAATCTTTTAAAATCTGAGTATAAGTCCATTCAGACTTCCTGTCTTATTTGTTTTCAGACTCTAGATAGCTTTTTCATTTTTCTTTTGGGTGAAGGCTGGGAATATACTTAGACTTAAATTATTATATGTAAAACTTCCATAAATTATTTTAAAAAGCTACTCTGGAAAGCATTTTGAACTCTATGAATTTAAATTGCATCTGTAGACATTTTTAAAGAGCACTCACACAGAACATATAGAGTTAGAAATACTGAAAAGTAGAAATGAAAATAAATTAGAAAATCCAACCAAGAGAATTCAAAAGACTGAAGTGACATTGGATTTGAAACAGAATAGAATGAAAAAAAGAAAAAAACTGGATGTTCCTGTCTTTTCTAGCTTCAATATTAGTTGTGAAAAACACCAATCACTTGTTTTTAAAATTTTAAAAGTTTGATAGTAATAAAATTGTTATAAAAATAGTAGTACAATTAGAGTAATAATAATTTGGACAATTAGAGTTAGGACAATATGAGACAATAGAGACAAAGAGTTATGGACGTCTGGGTACCTTTTTCTGGGCAGCACGAGCCTGAAAAAGGACTCACGTTAAAATAACAGCCCATTGCATATTCATACACCTCATACATGATGCATAAATTCCATTCAAACACAGGATTCTGTCTGGTCATCATCAGCTTCTTTCTCTGAATCCAAACAGCACCTTTGAGGCAGGAAGAAGTTCGTTTCTTCTGATAATGAGGCGATAAATTCTTTTTCTCTGAAAGATTCAGGTGTCCTGTGGCTGCTATCTCGCTGCAAGTCCTTTCTTTAAAAAAAAGTATCCTACATAATATAGTTTCTATTTTAACATTTTTTATAACCTAAAACTATATTTAACACACTACTTAAGAGAATTAATACAGCATTACTTTCTAACACAACACATATAATATTCGTTTTAATATTTGCGAAAAGCCAATCATAAAATACTTGCATTTCTCACATAGTTATGAGTAAGTAAACATGGACTAAAACTCTGTGCAGTTCTAGGTCACAAAAATTAAGAACAATGCTAGGGCACCTTATTACATCCAGAAGACAACCAAGCAGGGAGAAGGGCTGCAAGGCCTGTCCTGCAAGGAGTGGTGGCGTTTGGAGAGAAGGAGGCTGAGGGGCAACATCACTGCTGTGCTCAGCTGCCAGAGGAGGGGAAGTGAGGAAGTACATGCTGAGCTCTTCTCCTTGCAATTCAGCAACAGAGTGTGTGGGAACGGTTCAAAGCTGCATCAGGGGAGGCTCTGACTGGATATTAGGAAGCATTTTCTTTCTGAGAGGATGGTAAAAGCCTCATGACACAGGCTTTCTAGAGAGGTGGATAATAACCTGAGCCTGTTGGTGCCTCAAAAATAGGCATCTGGATAATGTCCTTTGTTGCAGTGTGACAGGGTGGTAGAAATGCTGCAGCCTTCTTTGAAATGTCTCCTTCAGAAGCTGCTCAGAGTAAGGCCACAAGAACAGCCATTTCAATCCATGCACACACAGACGCCACAGATAGCTCAGCAGAGGAACAGGAAGGGCTTTGTATGATATATTCCAGCAAGGGTTTATTACATCCACCATGCCAGAGGAACCACAGACAAAAAACAAAACTATGTGGTCTGCACGACTTAAGAATGGGGTCAGTGCCCAATGACCTGAGGGCACAGGGGCGGGCAAAGGGCAGGGCAAAGGGCAGGAACCTGTAGGGGGAATGAGAGATGAATAATTGGGTTGCAGCATCAACTGGCCAATGAGGGAGGCAATCTAAGGTAGATTGGCAGTAGTGCTGCAGAGCATAATGGGTTAAATCCACTCCATCAGCCTAGATGGGGAAAACTCTATGATACAATCTTCCAAGGAAAGGCTTTGGGGAATTCCCTGAGGAGGAGGAGTCAGAGGATTCCACAGTCCTTCATAATGGGCTTTAAATCTGGTCAGCCCTGAAGTGGTCAGGCAGTTAAACCAGATGATCACTGTAGGTCCCAACTGTTCTATTCTATTCTATTCTACTCTTTTCTTTCTGTTATTAATTGCCATACATTTTGAACTCAGCATAGGCTATGCATTCAATCCAAAGGCAATAAGGTTAAACAAGGGTCACAGGAACACACAGTAGCTCAGGATAAAAATGGCTTCAGGAAGGCTGTGGTCCAATGTCTTGCTCAAATCAGGGTCATCTGTGGGACCAAACAATATCACTTAATCCACTTGAGAGTCTTGAAGGATGGAGATGGCACCAATTCTGTGAGCAACCAGGTCCACTTATAGACATGTCTTCATCACTTCTCTTGCTCTTTAACAATGCACAGTTTGAATTTGATAAACTTACTTACCTTCAATAAACAGCCTACAGCAACATTGGCAAGTATTTTCTGTTGCCTCTCCCTATACATGTGCACACTAAGTGCAAATTTTTCTAAAGACTGGCCCAAAATTTCACTTCCCTTTCCCAATAACTTTTAGATCTCAAGGTGTAAGACAGAGTGTGTCTTTTCATGTTTAATAGTTCTTTTTATAGATTGAGATGCTCTGAATCACAGCTGGTACTAACTGAAGATCTGCAAAATGCACGAGGTTCTAAACCCACCACTTTTTCATATTCTTTCCTGTGTTTGTGTCCATCAGACAAAATTCACCTTGCTTAAATAGCTGCTATTCCAGCTGAAATCAGCTTAATTAGGCAAAAAAGTAAATTTGGCCCAATAGGTAAATCAAAGGATGCTTTTTACACTTATTAAACTTTTTAAAGTTAAATTTTTTAACTGTTATATAAAAATTAAGATGATATTTTAATAAATCATGTGCTTTAAAATTTTTGTTTAGGTTTTAAGTTGATTTTCACTGTATTCACTGGCCTGCTAAGTTTTTAACTTAGCCAAATAATGTTTAAGAAATTACTAAACTCTTGAATTTGGATGGAAAAGTTGCAAGTTATATGGCAACATGTAATATTTCTTTCTTTGCCTTTTAATATAAAAATACTCCTTCTGTGCCACCCGCCCCCCACCACACCCCCCAATACAACGCTCTTCTGCCACATCAGCCATACTCTCCTCAGAGGTGCTTTTCTCTTTCCTGCCCCCTCTCAAATTAGTGCCTTGTTTTTTTATCCTGTATGTAGTTCTGGATTTCCAGCAAAAACTGTGTTTTCAAAATAATGGCTACAGTCCTTCAAAAGCAAAAGGAAAGTGAGTATCTAGTAAAAATGTTTGTGTCGTTAGGCTTGGTGATTAAATCCATGTACAGAGAGCCAAAGAAACACAATGAGTAAATATTTTATAAATTGCTCAGCTTTCAGCTGCTGGATTTAATAACTTCACTAATGCTCAAAACACCATAGCAGTTTCCAATGTACAAACATGGAATACAGGAATAGCAAGAAAAATAAGCGTTTTGATAAAAGGACTCATGGGATAATAAATCAGGAAGAGCTTGAAGAGGATAATAGAAATTGAGCTGTGTTCCATGTGTTTTACCTTTAATACTGTGTTTACTTACAAATTGTCTTGTATTGTCCTTCTAATTGACAGTCACTGATGTGGGAAGCTACTGATGAGCACAGACAGTCTAAGATGTTGGTATTTCATGTTCTGGCCAGGATGATGCAGAGAAAACAGCTTGTAATGGTCTCTCTCTGTGTTGCAATAGGACTACAGAGTGTTAATGAGATATTATATGGGAAAACAAAGCCCAAGTTTTCTAAAGTATCTTTATTTTTCATGTAAAATCTTGGATGCCTTGATAAACATTGCGAAAAAGCAATGAAATACAGTAGTTTAACTTAAGAAAATCTTAACAGCATGATTGCATTGAAAATGCAAAATTTTGAAAATTATGGGGATTTAGGAAACTGTAGGTTCATTTTAAAATATTCGGTTTGGAATTTGAATACTAGCTTTAAGTTTTCAGGATCTTTTTTTCTTTCTTTTGGTGCCTAGGAATTTAAAAGCTTTGCACCATGTTAAATCTGTCAATGTGATAAATGTTAATAAATTTTACAGCTAATTAAATACTAAAATATCCTACTGCTGCCTGCCCTCTTCTCCTTGGAATTCCATTTCAGAGTCTGACTGAAAACTCAGCTGACATTGAGAGCGGGAAGTTGTTGGGAGGAAGTTTGTTGGAAGAAAGTTGTGATATACTAACTCACAAGATCTTACAGCTGCATTTATACCTTGGGACAAGACAGGAAGATGGGATTCCCCGCTCAGGCCAGTATTGCAGGTGTCAACATGAACCAAAGGGGTTTGTGTACTGTGAGCAACATGGAGCATCATAATGCCCTTAACTACACTCCAGGTTCCTTTTCTTAGACTGCTGATTGACCAGATACACTCCGCATGTTGTGTGCTAAACTTACAAATTTAGTTTTTAGAGCACTTTTGTGATCTTGCAAACCCTATGACTCTTAAGGACTTGCAGGGCCTGTAATTAAAATTCCTTATAAAAACACTGGGGTTTATTTCTCTGTAGTTTATTCCAGCTGAGAATTCCAAGGAACACAAATTCCAGGAGCATTTGGGTGCATAGTGGTTAGTCTGGGTGCATGTGGAATGCCAACACCCTTCCGTGCAATTCAAGACCAGAGCACCTGCAACTTTCTCGGCAGGATTATTTGGACTAGAGGGAGAACAGAATGTGGCCTTGGTATGGGGGTCATCCATGCCTTCCCAACCAGACTTCAGCTGTGTGCTTGAGTCTTTAAAGACTCATTTTCAGAAACAAAATCTAGCTTAAGTCCACCCCTAGGGGTTTAAGAGCTGCGTGGTAGAGCTCATAACTATTATTAAAGGGGAAAACCAGGACTATGACGTCAAACTTTTTCTTCCCCTTCCCGTTTATTTCACTTGAAAAAGCCAAGCTAAGCAATTGTCTGCAAGGTTCGCTGCAGTAAGAGCATCTTTGCCTGTGCAGCAAAATGCAATAGGGAAATTACCTAATTGGTTGTTGGCAAAACCCGTTACTAAAGGTTTGTTATCTAGTCGGCGTTCAAACTTTGTAGGCTGTTTGGAAATACTACAGAAGCGGGCGGTATGCTCGCGATGAGAAAGTCACCAAGAGACGGTTGCTTGATCCATTCTTACAGCTATATACGACGCAAGAACGGTGTGCGGCACCAACGCTTACCAAACCACCCTGAGGACGGCTGGAAAACGCCGAGGCTCCCGCCGGGGAGGGAGGCGGCGCTCGGAACGGCCTGGACGCGCCGCAC
>NW_005054607.1:124065-124856 GCF_000277835.1 Geospiza fortis | reverse complement strand
CTGAGCGCTCTGCGTGCCACCCGATGGGTGACAGTGGCAGTGGTGGAAAAGCCCAGAACTTACTTGTTTGCAGCTATATCTAGTATTAGTGTATGTATGCATAACTGTCTCCTCAGTTGCAGTTTAAAGCACGCTGGCAGCCCCATACTCAGACAAGTGATGAACGTGAATATGATCTTACTATGGAATCTGACAATGACAATGTGCATTAGGGCACAGCTCTCTGTGGGTAACTTTTGTATTACTTTGTAATAAATTTTGCTTAGTGAAGAGTAGATGGAGTTTTGTCTTAATATTTACCGTATGACCTGTGAAGCTCAGGCTGCGTTTGTGCACTCAAAGGTGTATTAAAGTGTTACTTCAGAGCATTAAACTTGCTAAGCTGCTTTGGTTCATTAGCAGGCATGTTTTTCCAGTTCTGTCTCTGCACATTTACTGGAAAAGTGTCTTTGAACAGCTGCGGTGCTGTTTTGAGTGGTATGCAGAATGTAGGAAAACAATCTCCGATCTTAAGTCTCTGTATATATTACTTATATGCTGGTTTATATATATTTTGTCTAGCATAATTGTATTCTTTATTAAAAAGAAAATAAGAAACTAACAAATGCTTCTTATGAAGATGTCTTTGTTACTGTATTTTCTAGAGTGGGCCAGGATGTCATACATGTTTGCTTGTATAGCTGCATGCAGAAAGCTGCTTCTCCCACCACCCTCCTGCTGTTGGTATATTTATATTCTGGCTAATGGGGTGTGCTTGCTTCAGTTGTCTCTTTTCTCCCTTGAGGAAGAGC
>NW_005054607.1:89954-124055 GCF_000277835.1 Geospiza fortis | reverse complement strand
AAGGTAGAGGAGCGTGGTTCTCACCGTGGCTTTGAAGCAGAGGGAAACGAGGCAGTGGCAGTGCAATCACTGAAATTAAGCTCTTAGGTAAGAGTACTGACATTGTAGTGTAGCTTTCTGTACATTCTTGGTTTTGATCAGCCTTTTGCTGCTGGCTTGGCCACCAGCAATGTATACTCATATGCAAATGAGGTATGGTGTTGCAAAGTTAGATGAGTCAAAGCTGAGTGTTCTGGGATGAAAATTCCTGTTCACACTAGTTGTGAGTTTAATAGAAATTTACTGTGACTGCATGTACTGTTGGGCTTTTATTAATTGTTACTCTATGCTTGCATTACTCTTGTTTTAAAGCACCATTTAAGTAAGGGACGGAGCATTTGAGAAGCAGGCAAAAAACAGAACTTTAAAGCCTTTATGTACATTACTCTAGTGAGCTTGAGAAAGTGACCTTTATCAGTGTGGATTGTATAAGTGAACGTGAAACTGACGCCTTAAGTTTTGAGTTTCATATTTTCCAGATTCTGTACTGCATTAGTATGTAACTCTGACCTTCATATGCAGATTTAGCAAATTCTCCTCACAGTTTAGTTAGACAAAACAATCCTTTTCCAACCTGAGAACCAAGGACACCATTGCAGCTTCAGGCCCAAAAAGTATTAACAACAGTAAATTGAGGAGAGCAAACTGGGAGGGATGGTACTTTATTACCTGAAGCTGTAACTGGACAATTAACCCCAATATGTAAATTGAACAAAACTTATAAAAGTGTGAAACGTTGTGACCAGTTGCTCATTTTGGGTGTAGCCAGAGCTGGGCCCTTGTACTGCCCAAGGTATATCCTTTGAAGGCCTTTTTAATAAATGCCTACTGTATTCCTTTAACACTGTCTAGCCTCTGTTTCTAGGTAGCCTCAAGGCATCAAAACCTTTCCACCAAATATCTAAATATTTTGATGTTTGTGGCACCAGTTTCTGATGCTGCTGTTGCTTTCAAATGTTTGACAGATTTATTTGGTTTGATACTGTTCTTCACACTGCAGCACAGAGTGAGAGTTCTGCAGTTTCAGAACCTTAAGTACTTAGGCTGGACCTTGCTGTCTTGAGGACTTTCTGCTCTGATTTTCCTTTGTACTGGTTTACAGTGAGGGTAATTACTGTGCAGTGAACTGCTGACTCCTTCCCTTCTGCATGGTTACTTTTCCAAGTTGATTGCTCTTGGTCACCAGAGCACATGCCCACGTTTCAAACAAAATAAATTAACTTCAAAAGTTGTGTTCTGAGAAGAGCAGCCTTTGTGTTACTTTCGGATTTTAAACACCAAAAGTGCATGAAGAATAATCTTCCTCCTTCCTCTTCTTTAGGGCACATACTGCTGTGACAAGTGATTAGTTTGTTCTGGGCTTGTTTGTTTATTTGTTTGTTTTGTTGGTTTTGCTGTTTATATGTGACTAGGTAATATGATTTATTTTCAACCTTACAGTATGTCCATTTTATTTATACATTTTCTAGCATCATTTCAGTTTCTTTTAACAGAACAAATTGAGTCTTTCTGAAAGGTTCCAGGAGAGATTTCCAAACTGCAGGGTAAAACTTGGGAATTAAGAGCAAGAACAGATACTTGGGTTTCTTGCCTAAAATCACAGGGTAGCTGAAAATTGTAATGCAGAATTTCTGTGTGCTGTGCCTCCAGTAATTGTGGTTCCTGGTGGTACATAATTTCAACTTCAGAAATTGTCATTAATATCTTTGTCTCAGCAGCTGAAGCCTCATCAGATTTACTGTTTCACTGTTTGATATTATGTTAAAGTAGGAAACAACTGCTTCTGCTATTCTAAAACTGGTAATTGACTGCATAAATATATATTGAATTCAGTTAAATGTCACGGGAAGCATTATTTAGTTGTGTGGACTTTCTGCAGTGAAAAATTTTGGGTTTGCTTCAGTATTTTAATTCTTTATTTGACTGTTTCACTTGTTTTGATTGATTCACAGAATTGTTAGGGGTGGAAGGGATTTCTGGAAATCATTTAGTCCAATCCCAGACCATCTAGTCCAACCCCAGAATGCTTAAAAGCTCATTGGATGAAGTATATCTGCAGTAGTTAAGGTACGCAAAACTGGTAATGAAGAATCCTCAGTATACCACAACTGAGGATGAAAAGAGACCATTTAAGATTAAAGGAACATTAAAATAGTCTCTCCATAATATAAGTCTGTTAATGGCAAATAAAATCCTCTTTAGCAGAACTGTGGGCACCTAATTTATTAGCATAGGGAGCAGCAGGTTAACTGGGGACTAAGCAGGGAAGGAGTGGTAGGAACGTCAGACCCCAGTCACTTAAATCCAGGGTTAAACCAAGATTCTTTTGGTCTGGGTAGGTGCAAAGGGGAAATACTGACCAGATGTCTTCAAGAGGTAAAAAATCACAAAGTTTACTAGTGAATTATAGAAGATGAGGAACTTTGTCAAAAGATTTAGTACAACATGAAACAGCGCAGCACAGACATAGCCCACTGAACACAGAAAACCTTTAAACCCATTTGCCATTATCTTCTGTGAAAAGAAAGTTAGAAGGCAAAAGGGGGAAAGACGTAGAAAAACAGACATAACTACTGCCTCCAGGGTTCCAGTGGTGTAAAGCTCCAAGATGAAGGTAGAGTTAAAGGGCAACATGCTTGTGTCATGGTTAGTCTTCTTAAAAACCCTTCCTACCGGGTGGGTCTTAGAGTTGCTCAGCCATTGAGAGGGCTGGGTTAGGCAACACTGGGGGGCTGCCTGCATTGTGCCATTAGTGACAGACACTGGGGCTGGGGCAGGGCACCACCTCACCAGAGCACGGCCTCACCCACCCCCTACCACATATTCCAAGCCCCCAAGAGGTCTTGAAACAGATTTCCACTCTCTGACAGAACATTATTTGAACTACTCCTTGCCAGTCCCTTCACAGATACAAGGTAATCTTATATTTTGTGTAAGGCTAGTATTTTCTTTTGCCAAGTGATGATTGCACACAGCTCCCTCTCTAATTTAAAACAAATTAATGGAGATTGGTTTTAATGGGATTTTGGGGGTTGTCTTAATTGCAGAAGATGGAATAAAGTATTTCCTTGTTTGTTGTATCATTGCTACTTGGCCTGTGACATTCCAAGCCTGAAAATGACAGCAAGTAGTAGCTTCAAAAGTTTGCAAAAACTCCTGGAAGTGTGTTTTAAGTTAGCCTTATTTGTGAAATATTATTGAGCTTTTGGATGTAGTTTATGATCACATATAATGAATTTTAGTATTTGTTCAGCTTAACACTTGGATGCTAACTTTCCTTCCTTTGTTGCCTTTGAACGTGACATAGTTATGCTGATTTTTTTTCGTGAAGTGTATTGACTACAGTAGCTGACCTTTAGATCAAAGGTGAGTCTGACAATGAGGAAAGCCTGGATTTGCAGGAGGTGAAGAAAGCAGATCACAAATGTGACCTATTTGGGAAGTAGCTGTGAGTGAAATGGTTCAGATGATGCTGACAATAGAAATGAAAAGGAGGCTTTCTGGTGTTCCAGCATCTGCTGGTGTATACTTGCTGTGATGGTGACTGTATCTTTTCATGTTAGAGGTGATAATAACTTGCAGTGAGCACTTTTGTTTGTAAAGGCACCAAATAATGTATTTGGAATAGTAGTGAGGGAAGGGTAAAATGTTTCCAAGAGAAATAGGAAAAAAACAAATAAATATTGTTTATTCTTAAGATGCGTATAAGAATCTAATGCTATATTCATTAAACACAGTATATTTTGTTAGAATTACATTAGAGTCCTATTAGAATAAAAGAGTGTGTTTTTGATTAATTGTGAATAAGATGATAGGTCAGTTTTCTTGAGGAGTATGTGAAGACTGCTGATGACCTAATCAGACAGGTGTGGAATGGTTGGGATGCCATTCTGTGAATTTAAAGCAAGCTGCACATGTGGAAGACGGAAGCATCAGATCAGGTACACTCAGATCAGGTATGATCTATGGTCATATCTGAATGAGCTCATACTTTTTAGGCATGTTTTTTTAAAGCTTTGTTTAAAAATATTGTCAGTAGACAAATTACAAAGTAAAGACTGGGGAGGGTGCTGTGGATCTGCTAATGGATGTAGATGCTCCAAGAGGTCAGGGACTACAAAGAATCAAATGCACGAAAAGGCTGAAAAAATGATCCAGAAAGATGCCCATTTTTGTGTATGATAGTATTAATATGTTTTTAGCTATTTAGAATTACCAGTATCTTTATGGTATCTTTTATTAAAAAAAACCACCCAAGATAATTTTGAAAGACAGATGGTGATAGGTCTGTTACATGACACTGTGCAGAGCTAAGACCACGCTGAATAGGGAAGTACTGGTTATGACTTCTGGGTGATAAAAAATTCCTTTCCTGTGGTCCTCTCTCAGCCCCTTGCATTGCATTTCCTCATCAAGCTCTGTTTTGTTTTTAGGAGCAAAGCTTTGTATTTAAAATGGAAGTTGATGTGACTGGAGAGTCCAGAACTGCCCTCTCCACCCTCTCTGTGCCTCTTGCAGAGGTGAGTTCTGCAGCCAGGATGGAAGCAGAAAAGCCACGCTGTTCCAGCACCCCCTGCTCACCATTGAGGCGGACAGTTGCAGGATATCAGATCCTTCACATGGATTCTAACTACCTGGTTGGCTTCACAACTGGAAAGGAACTGCTAAAATTAGCCCATAAGTATATTGGAAGTGAAGAGAATAAAGGAGAATCTGGTCCTAACTTGGGCTCCAAACATCTTGATTCAGGACTTTCACGCTCCTCACGTTTGTACAAGACTAGAAGTAAGTACTACCAGCCCTATGAGATCCCAGCAGTAAATGGAAGGAGGAGGAGACGGATGCCCAGCTCCGGGGATAAATACAATAAAGCTTTACCATATGAACCTTACAAAGCACTTCGTGGTCCCCTGCCTCTCTGCCTTTTGAAAGGTAAAAGGGCTCATTCAAAATCCCTAGACTACCTCAATTTAGACAAAATGAGCATTAAGGAACCTGCTGACACAGAAGTGCTACAATACCAGCTCCAACACCTTACTCTTAGAGGGGATCGTATGTTTGCAAGGAATAGCACATGAGCTATCATCTCAAATTCAGAAATGGTTTCTGATCTTTTGTCTCTTGCTGCAGAAATCCACTGTTGAAGTGTGTACATGACTGTCCACATTGTAGGTGGTTTTATCAGCTCTGTGTTACCAGGAAGTAATTTATTTGAATACAGTCTTGGCAATGAAGTGTTCTGCAAATACTTGGAGGGTGAAATCTTTCCTGATCCAGCAGCTTCTGATGCAGATTTGACTGCAACTAGTGGATATTTCTTTGGATGCATTTTAACAAAAAAACCCTTTTGATTTTTGGGATTTTTTTTCCTGTACTGCTACATCTAGTGTTTACAGTAATTCAACACTGAAAAATTTGCGATGTCTACTTGGTTGTTGCTAATTTTGGCTTTATATTAGAAACTGCTCTTGGACTAGTACCCAAGGAGGTTCTTTTGGTTTACTTTTTTGTTTCTGTAGTAAATATGTAGTTTTCTTACAGCATGGACAAGAAAGTGAGCTTGACTGGATGAACCACTTGCTATTTAAACAATCCAATTCATACATTTTAAGACTGCACTTGTACTAGTGATGTGGGTGAGATTTATTCATAAAATAAATGTTTGCTACTTGAATCCTATTAAAATTGGTTTTTTAGTTTCTGCATGGAAGTAATTGCTTTGTCCTTTTTATTCTATAAAACATGTTCAGAATAAATCTTTAACTTATTTAAAGCAAATCTGTCAAGAAGTGAAATGATTTTTTTGTTTGTTTTTTGTTTTTTTTTGGTTTTTTTTTGTTGTTTTTTTTTTTTTTTTTTTAGATTTTGTTTTTACATTGTCTAGAGACAGAAAATGAAATGTCTGTACTGGTATGTTGGTAATGTTTTTGATTTTGTGATTTTCATTTCATCTGTAGTAGCAGAAGGTATCAACTTCAGTGTAGCTTTGGAAATTTTGTTTACTTGAAGCACTGAACACGAGCTCTGGAGGGCAGATTTTTGTCTTCACAAAAGTGAAAGTGAAATATTTCTTGTCAGCATTGAAGAGATGATCTTGAATTTTACAGCAGAATAATGCACTGGTTACTTTTGTTAATAATTTTTTATCCAAATATGACATCAAATGCAGTTTTGACAGCTGTATTCCTAGATGTGTTTAAAACATTTTGTTTAATTAGTTTTTATTTACTTTAGTTTAAAAATGAAAGTTTTTGTACTGTATTTTTTAAGATGCAGTCTTGTACTGAAGCAGTACATAACTTGATTTTTTCCTGATGACCTTTGCAGAAGTTAGAAATAATTTCATATTGCTTTGAAGCATAAATTATTTGATCAGTTGTTTCTGATAGAGTCAAGATTTTTTTGTTTGTTTGTTTATCATTCAGAATTACTAGAAAGCACTAGTTAGTGCATGTGCTCTGGGAAATGAAGAGTTCTTATGCTGTCACTCTACAGTTTAAACGAAGGTAGCCCACTAGTGAGCATTTTGTAGTTTGGTTATCTTTTTTAGTTTTATTAGAAAATACAAAATAACACCAATGTGTATTTTTCAAAGTTAACTGCACTGGTGTAAATTTAATGTATTTAACATTGATCTTGAAAGTAAAGTCTTCCTATTAGTCTTTAGTTTGAAAAACAGAATACGGTCAAATGCCAAAGAGATAGTGGGTTTATTTAAGGAATAAACACTATTGTTTATTGAAATATGAAATTAATTTGTATTTCTAGCTGAAAAATAAAAAGGGTATTATAAACAGCTGTTGTTGTGAATTCATTTGCTGTGTAGGAGAAAAAGAGGACATTAAAAACAATACAACTGTAGACCAGGGAACATTTAAAAACAACTTTAAAGTCAGGGTCCTAGATTTCTGTGAAATAGATGCATAGCTCTGTTCCTTTGTTTTGGTAAAAGGGCCACACATTTACCTTATGTGCATCTTTCTGATATTATCCAGTGCTATAATTGTATGGCTACACAAGGAGACTGGTTGATGGCTATATAGCTGAGTTCAGACATAACAAATGTGTTGGTATTTTATCTTTGGTGATCTGTTTGTCAGTGTGCTCAGACAGGGTCATGGTATTGTTATAAATAAGAAGCTTGACTAGGCCAATATTCAAGCAGCAATCAATTTATTATTTAATATGGTAAAGCATGAGCAATACAGCGCTGGGTACAGTGGGGGAAGTTTTCCCTCCAACTGCACACCTATAATTGAGGATTACAGGTATTTATAGGGGTACTCATCAGTTTTTTCAGCAGTTTCTATTTCCAATTTTTTTATTCATCAGCAATATTTATTCCAAATTATTACATCACAATTCTATACACTACTGTGATTTAGTTTCTCTCAGGATGTGTTTTTAAAGGAGTATCCCCAGATGGTGGTGGTCCAGTTTCCGACAGAAGGAAGATGAATCCCATCTGGTGCAGTCCAGCTCCCCAGATGTGGGTCCACCCTTTTAATTGCAGAGACTATAAATCTAATAACAGTGATGTCCAGCTTCCCTTGGTCGAAACCATAAACCCTGGAGGTGGTGTTCATCTTCCTCTCTCAATCTGTTTTTCTTTGCTTCAATAGGGTGTGAGATAAGCATATTTCCTTTCTATATATTCCAAAGCTTTAATTTCAAGGATACAAGTAATATTCTAAAATTATACTTCAAACGGTTATTGTTGCAGAGCTCTTTATGGATTAACTACAAGCAAAAAGCAACATCTTTAACACTTTAATTCCAGTGCTCCTAAATCAACTAGGGTTAATTTCAAAGGCCTTTTTCCATGCTTCATTTTCCTCAGTTATTATTAGAATTCACAGCTCTCCCACTGTCAGTGCACTCACAAATACGCACGTCACCTGTTTGTACCTGACACGAAACACAGCTTTGCATTTCACAAAATTTCATCTCCAAACCTGATGTCAAATAAATTCCCTATGAAAGCTGCATAGCACCCTGTAACAAAGGATATAGAGCTGCTATTAATCTATACACTGCTCTAATCTGAATGACACAAAATGCTTTTAAAAGTCTTCAAGAGTAGCCTTTTCTTCTCGTTGATTTTAGCAACCAATTGCTGTTTCAGCAAATCAGCACTTAGAGCTCTCTGTAAGAGTTCTTCATGCACTACCTCTTCTGTCATTCCTGCATGTTTGTTTGTGTGTCTGTGAGGATGAGGGGGTCTTGCTGATCCCACTCCGTCCACTTGTTGAAAATTCTTGATTAAAATCTAGATCCTTGATCCATCTTCTTGCTTGATGGAGGGAGATGACTGTTCTTACTCTTTTTTTAGCATTGAATATATCCTGTGGGATTACCTTGTTTACACTGCCATGATGTAGGTGGAACTCCTTCAAATCCACACTTGCAATCAGCTCAAAGCAACAGTCCTGTCCTATTTGCAGCCCACATTTCTTCCCACAGATTGTCCTTGGAATGATTTTTAAAAGCATGTGGCCATATTCTCTTCTCTGTTGCTACAACTTGTTGATAATGTTGGGATTATGCTGTAGTTTTGCAATCATAATGAAATTGGCAATGACCAGAAAAACTTTGTTTTCTGCTACCTTGTTATCACAGGTATTTACCATCATGAAGACATAGCAGACTCAAACTCAATTTCACTGTTTTTATGTGTATTTCTTCTTATTTCCAATCAGTGCCAGCTTGTATTGTGTCTAAGATACAAAGCTAGGATTAGATTTCTCTGCCCCTACTGTATCTACCATGATTTACTCTGAGAATCCCCTTTTCCCATGGGATTGCCAGCCACTGTGTATACTGCTGCTCTTCATTTAGTTACTGGTGACTATTTATTGTAGCATTGTGTGTTTTAGGATATTTACACAAGTTTTGTTGTAAAGTTGGTTATTCCTTTTATAAATTGAGATTATGGTTTGACCCTCGGTTCCCCCCATGTTCCTCCCTCACAATGGTTTGTCCCAGAGTTGTTTGTCCCTTGTTTTCCCGCCAGTCACCTGTCTGTCAAGGTGACCGATCCCCTGGTCCTTCCCCTTATGCCCTAATAAGTTTATCTCCTCCCTCCTGGTGCTGCCCAGTTTCCCTGTCCATCATTGTAACCACCCCCCCCTTTATTTCGAGAACCTTCTATGTCAGTTTTCCCTTATTTAAGATGTGATTTGCCTCCTGAGCCTTTTCCCTCCCCTATGCAATCCTTGTTGGCTCAGTTGTGTCCCTCGCTCCTCCCCTGGGCTTCGTTTATTGGTCCCCTTGTGTTGTTATCTAGGGCTGCCTCTCGAGTTCTTGCAAACTGAGCTTGAAAATTTACTTTCTGGTGGTTGTTACTGCTTCAGTCCTTTCCTTCATCAGATTGCTGATCATGTAGAGAAAAGTCTATTTCATTGGTAAATTTTCACACTTGTTTGTGAGTCATAACTTGAAGTATCTCTATCTCGCATAGGAACACAGAGTACAGGCTGGCGTGCTGGCTCTTTGCCGTGGTGCTGCACAAGGGCACCCTGGATCTTGCTTCCAGCACTCAAGCAAACTGCACTGGGCCGCCAGCAAATGGTCTTTTCACTCTGAGTGATTTGGCCAACACATGCACGATTCCAAATTTCCTTACAGGAAAAAAATTCAAATAATCATTTTAAAGAAGAATATTTAGCTGAAGGGTTCACGGTGTTCCTAAATAATGTTGCATGTTCTTATTTCAGAATGAGGAACAATGGTGTTACTTACAGGAAAACCCAGGCCAAAATCCAACAGAAGATTTAAAGGAAAAAAACCCATGCAATTTATTGCATATTGTATATTCTTTAGTATTGACTCAATATTAAAGTTTACTTCTCAGTAATCACATTTTGGATTTTCTTTTTCATTCCTAACTGGGACAAGTGAAAGTACCTTTTCAATTTCTTGCAGGATGTCTTTGTTCCTTCCAAGTATTTTCATTTAGAAATGTAGAAATTAATTTATATTTGAATATTTTATTATTTTTTAATGTAAAAACCTTTTACCATTTATTCTTTTTGAAATATATAATTTCCTATTTAATTTTTTCAAATATTTTTCCTAATCACAGTAACTGCAGCTTGCTATAATAAAAACAATTCTTTTCAGATGGTGCTAGACAGCACATGTTCTCAGCAATGTAAAATTAGGAAAATACTATTACAAATTATAAATATAGATATGATATTATGCATTAGTACAGCTAATCTAATCTAACATGCAAAGGAACACCCATGAAATATAACCTTCAAAACCTTTAGCTGTCCTCCAGTATTGAGAAATTACTTTAGGTCTTTTTGCTTGTGTATTTTCATTAACAGGACACTTTCTCCAAAATGATGAAGCCTTTACATGAAAGCAGCACCTTTTCCCCAGAAAAATTAATGTCTTTCCTGACTCTGTCAGCATGTTTTCTGTTAGTAAATATCTGGCTTTGTTGGCATAAATTGCCCTTTAGAAGATCATCTTGAATAATATTTGTCACATTCTACATATTGCTGAAATCATTCCCCTTCACTTAGATAAAATTAGCGTACTGTCTTGTGAGGGGTTGTGGTGGTGACAGAGGAAATGGTCATATGCTCATGAATCAGCAAAGTCTGGGTACTAGTCAGATTTCTGTCCCAGAGTGCTGCAGTGTTTCAGCTTTTGCTAATGTGAATCTCATAACTGCTGTGTTTGAAAAGTGGATTAACTGTGAAAAATTAAAAATAATCTCCCACTAAAATGACTTTCAGCTGCTAGTGCTTCTGGTTCCAGAGTCTGGGAGAAAGAAGGTAAAAAAACTAACCCCAGCGCCTTTATCCTTAAAAAGCCTGCTACAAAGGGGAGTTATGCACTTCCCAAAAATATTTTTGTGGATTCAAACCTTTTCTAGCTAAATAACTCATCCCTTTGAAGAGTGCCTTGGTAACCCTCTGTGGCTTTCCTACTGCAGAACCTTGTACATATTTTCTGCTGAACAGAGCAGAGAAACAGCTCAATTTGGAGGGCAGAAAACTGTCAGAATAAACCCTGCTTCAAGACCACGACCCCCTTTCTTCTCAGTGCAATACTCTGTTAGTGGAAGCATTCTGGTTTCAGTACAGTTGTGTTCATTCTTGTTCCTGGTAGTGGAAAGAAAACCTTGGAAGCAGATACAACTCATAATAATTATAAAACCTTCTTTGCAAACAAACGAGCCATAAGTGGGATTCTGACAATACAGTGACTGCACAGCTTTGCTGACCCCTGGGACAGCAGTGAAGTAACTCACCTCAGTTTCACTTATTTGGAAGGAATTGCAACAAAAGCTCAGAAGGGAACTAAAATTCCAAAGGAGAACTTTAAAGTTTTAAATCCAAACTTCCATGGCCTTTGGAGAAATCTAGATTTGGATTGATTATTATTTCTTTGGTGGCAAACTCAGAATTCTGTTCTGTCTCATAGAAAAATATATACCACTGGTGGGGTTTTGTTATGGTTTTTTATTTATTTTTTTTCTGGTTGGTTGGTTTGGATTTTTTTTTTGTCTTTTTGTTTTGTTTCGTTTCTTCAGTTGTATTATCTAAGATGTGCCTAATTTTCACAGGCTTTCTCTTACTGGTTCTTCAAAAAGAGTTCCAATCTACTTTCTTGAGTTTCCATTTAAAGCATTGTAAGTTCTAAGACAATAGAAATCTGTTGATATTACTGAAATAACTTGAAGATTGGAAAAATTAGAGTTCATGTTCTTTCAGACAAGGAGTGTATTTCTTTCTCAGTGCAGTGGGAAGGCCCAAAACGACTTCATTTTCCCAGGATGGAGGCAGGGTTTTTGCTGTGATCAGGTTTTTCTCACTGTTCTCCAACATTTTTTCATATATAGGTAAAGCTGTCAGTAGTAATTTAAACTCTTCCAGGTGACTTTTCCTTAGAGAAAATGAGGAATTATTGCACAATTCTTATGGCTCAAAAAAATGTGTCATTTTAATGTGTATCTGTCCCTCAGGTGAGGATGGTAACAAACATGTGGGGGTAAAAACAGCTCAGCAGTTTTTGCCATTTATTGCTGCAACTGGAGATAGAATGCATAAATAACAAACTGTGACTTGCAGAGCAAGACCAGTGTATGGACATTTTTTTATTAACAAAACGCTGATGCTCTTTAAGTTCACAAGTTCACATGTGTTCTGTTTGTGCTATAGGTGTTACTGAAAGTGTTTCAGATTTTGGGGTTTTTTTAAAACAACCAAGCACTTTAGTTTATTATTTTAGCATTTATTAAGGCGATAAAATATTTATTACAAGATAACTGCTATATATATAAGAAAATTGAGAGCTTTGAGGCTGAAAAATCACTAAACATGAACATTTCTTAAAATATCTTTTATGAACTACAGATCAAATAATGAGGAAACTATTTTATTTGTTTGCATCCAGGATAATTTCTAACCCATTTTAAACCCATACATTTTTATTATTTGCTTCAACTCCAAATTAACTGTGCTCTAGCCTAGTGTGGATTAAAGTTACAGATGTAATCAACAGGATGTAAACTGCGGCCACAGATAAGGGACTTTAAAGTGCTGAGCACCACAGACATGCTCCTAACTTGTAATCACGTTTAATTTTAAATAGAGAGAGGAATGAAACCATCTATTTGACTGTCAGGATTGGATTTGGAGTATTTTGCAAATTTTGTATTTCAGCCCTCAGACTGCATGCATTATATAGTAAAAACTGGAGGAAGAGTATTTCTTCTGGTGAAATGTGCACATTGCAGTGTGCTTTGTGCTGTGGCGCAGTTACCGAGGAAGGGAATGGATGTGACAGTTCTGCTTATGGCTTTACCCTACCTTGTCAATAAAGGCACATTGCTTATTTATTTGGCCTTAAAACTTTCCATTATAAAGATCTCAAATAAGTAAACACAGACTGCCTGGTACTGAAATCGTGCATGTTGAAGGTTACTTGTGTAATAAACATCAAACCTGTTAGAATTAGAAATTAATTCTACATTCCACCACACATGCCATCCGGTAACTTCAGTTCTGGTTATAGGTACCATGTTTGACCTTGAAAAAGTGGAAAGGTCTTTTTTGCTATTGAACTGCTGCAATTTCTCCATCAAACCACCTCATCCAATCCCTCAGCTTTTCTCTGCCTAAGAGATCCAGGTTTTAGTGTTTTTTTACTTTCTTCAACTTAGCCATAACTTCTTCATTATTCCTGTTTGTACTTGGAGCATGGTAATAACATATCCTCTGACATGAAATGTATTTGGATTAAATGTTTAGGCTAGTGAAAAGTAAAGTGAGCAGTCTGGGTACTCTTTAGCTATTCTCTTTCCTACCTTAAAGAGACATTCTTGGGAAAGGCTATTCACTAGCAACATGAGATGCATGCATTACTGTCTCATTATAATAAATAAAATCTGGTTGTGTTATGGAAAGGATGCAGAAATAACCTCCCACTTTAGTTTTTTTTAAAAGGCATGGCTGACTTGATGACCATGACTAACATTTGTCCTGTGGTTCGTACATAAACCAAGCTAAGTGAGCTATAATTCATGCTAGAAATATTGCCCAAAAAGTGGTGTGAATACCTGGTGAAAATCACAGTAAAATCAGGTATGGTCACTAAGCTTGAGAATTTCCAAATTTCCTTGGTGATAATTTTCATGTTATTGATATATGTTGAGAAAAATTTCAGTATACTTTTCAAAATGCCTTTGGTTCTTCTACCAAGAAAAGGAGATGAATTGGTGCAAGAAGGAGTGGATGGCAGCCCAAGGCCCTGGGGTCTATAGCTACTTCCCAGGAAAAAAACAACAGCCATGGGCTAATCTGATCTCTTGTCAAGCAGACAGAAAGGAACAAGTTTGACTCAAAGAAAATGTAGAAAGCATGCATTGACTCCTGCTCAAATTCCCTGGGTTAAAACCTAAATGTTCTAAAGTTTGATAGTTTTGGTTTTCTCTTTCAATAATTTTTCAAACTTTATGGTCATTTGAGAAATCCTAAGTTCACTCACTACACTGAATTTTTTAAATCATAAGGTTCCCCTAACCCTCCTTTTCTCCTAAACTCCCCCAACTTCCTCAGCTGCTTACAGGATTTGAACTCCACACCCTTCTATAGTTACATTGCTCTTCTCAGGACTTGCTACTGTTTCTAACAGAAAATACATTTCTTGTGTTTAATTTTGTTTGCACTTGTTTTATATATTGGTTTTTTTGGTTGATTTTCTGCTTCCTAGCTCTGAACTGTCACTCTGAATTGGATAGCTATTCCCCAGGGAAAGTTATTAGTCTCAAGTAAACAGCATTTGTACTTGACCCATAAGTGTTATTTTCTTCATTGTGAAAATGAGTAAGTAAAATAAGTAATTCATAGTTATTTCATTATTTATTCTTGGAGTTTTAGCAGAAATGCAAATTGCATTTCTGAACACAATTTTTTTAAAATACTATAGAATGTAGAGTCCAGCTGTGATGACTGTTTTTTTTCAAATATAGTTGTGCATTTTACCTCAGAATGCAGATTTATACAAAGCAAACATGGTAACATATCTAGGGTTGGATGCATTTTTTCAAGAAATTTCTTACACTGTTTAACTAACCATTCTTATTTCTGAAATAAATCACTCAAGTCACTGTAGCAAATAATTTGAACAGTTTATCAGCATTCGTTGAAGTACTATTTCTTCAAGCATGTAAAGCTAATGAATCTGTCTCCTAAAAAAATACATTTCTAGTGGCTGGGGGAGCACCGCTTGCTTTTTTTAAACTTTTTTCTGCATTGCAATTGATATTTTCCAGGCTAATGGTACCAAGTGAGTAGCTGAATTTCTAGTGTGTTCAAGCAATGTTAAGGTCTAAAGATCATATGAAAAGCAAGTATTGCAGCTTTTATAATTACAATTTTACAGATGGGCAATTTTTTTTTGTTTATATTGGGTGCATCTTTGAACTCACCTTTGTAATTTTACTTGAATTAGTGTTTTGATAAGCTTGGGAACTGAATATCTGGATTTATTCATAGGAAGAGTTATGCTGCTGTCTTTTACTGCTAGCTTTGGAAGAAAAAAATAATTTGATTCTTGAATTGATTTCCGTTCACAAATGTGCTGTGATGTGATGGCAGATGACCAAATCAAAATCATCATAAAATTAAGACAGAATGTACAATAGTACAACAAAATTGTACAGATTTATTCCATGTAATGGTATGTAGCTGCCAACTCTTCAGTAAACCCAGCTGGTCTCAAGCAATACAACACCTAGAAACTTACAGGTAAACCTACATATGAATTATCTGGATTGAAAAGCAGAACACTTTGCAAAGACTGCATTTGCAAAAAATCCAGCAAAACCCAAAAAAAACAACAAATCACAAAAAGAACCCAAACCAAAACAAAAAACCCAGCAGGGAGTACAAAATGTATGTGGAATGTATGTCACATCACAGCTGTAAAGTAGACTTTATGTGTGGTCTGGGTTGAAGTAGAAACACAAAATGCAGTGACAAAGAAGGCAACATTGCTTTGCATTTATTTTTTTAGTGCTTCCAAAAGTTCTGAATGTGTAATGCTAAAGATTAGCTGCTGCTAGAATATCTCTTGAGATGACTCAAAAGATTTAGTATGGAATTTTAAATGCAGAACAGAAACAGGGGAAAGCCTGAGCTTTCTTCTCACATCCTTGTCTCCTCCAGTGGTCTGTTCATGAAATCTTGGATTGCCTGGTGTAGGGGTAGCCATTTATTAATTGAAGCTTTCAAAGCTGTAATCCACCTAGAAGAAATGAAAGACCAACAAATGTCCCTGATCAAATGTTATATATGCATTTCTCTGCCCTTTGAGGCACACCTTTAGTAAGTGGAATTCAATTCTGTTACTATGTGTGCTCATAATCAGTGGATTGGAGAGATGCAGAAGGTGGAGGAGTTGGCTACAACAACAATATAGCTTAACAGCAATTTTCCAACATATTGAAAAGCTTTGTCTTCTATTCATTAAATTAAAGCCTAGGTAGTGTTATTAATAGGCTTTAGGTAAAAACTCCTACAGATGTTGAAATTTGACTGGATTATGGTGAGGGAATTTACCTTCAGAATGTGTTTCCATTGCCCAATTTCCTTAAATCAATTAAATTACAATAGTCAGTGATCAAAGCCAATAATTCTTGGGAATGAGAAGGATATACACTCTACTTTCAGTAATGAGAAGTGCTATAGCTTTTGTGTTCAGTATAATCACCCACACATAACTGTGAAAAACACCTTATCCAGGTTTATTTCCAAACCTCTGCAAGCCAGCCTTGCTGTTGTTCCAGCATTGAAAAGAACAGAATCGATGACTCACATGTTACAGGATATGTTTTACTGCAGTTTGACTAAGGCTACTGCTTAAGGGAAATCTAGGGGGGAAAATAAAAACAGACTGCAAAGTTGTCACTAGATCTTCCCAAGCTACAGAGTTCCTGGTCTCCTAAAGTCTGGTAAATAAACTGGAAAAAAAAAAAAAAGACAAATTAAAAATATTTGGTTTACCTTTTGTTTTCATTTACATTCTCTGCACATAAGTAAAAAGTTTTAAATTCTTCAGATGGAGGTTTGAGTTCAATGACAGATCTCTTGGAGCCCAGGGACTGCTCACTCACAATGTAGCCCTGCAGGTAAAGGCCACCTGGATAGAATAAAGTAGTATGCATTATGTATATTGCAGATACTACTTATAGAATTACTGCCAATTACAAGCATACCAACAAATCTGGCAAATTGGATCTTCAGATTGGTGTCTTCACAGAGTTTTATATACTTTATATTTAAAAATCTGAAAGTTCTGTTTCTTTTATGAAAATTGATCTCAACAATGTTAAACAGGCTTCTTATCTATCAAATGATGAGCAATAAAGATTTATTTAGCTTTTCATTAAACAGGACATGGCGAAATATTTTTCCTAGTTTTTGACTGCCATTAATGAGGCTGCCTCTAGCTACTGTAAAGTTCTTTGGAAGGGGTTAGGGTTAGGGTTAGGGTTAGGGTTAGGGTTAGGGTTAGGGTTAGGGTTAGGGTTAGGAAGGGGGGTTCTTGTCACTGATACTTTCTTTCTTATTCCTTTAAAAACTAAAGGGATATGAATTTCAACATGAAAAACAACGTGCCTAAAATCAGGTTTGGTTACTGCTGCTGGCATTAGTAACTGAGGTGTCATTGCAGGCCACATTACCCAACTGTGAAGGAGATGCATTAGACAGAACTTGATCTTCTGGGCATTTTCATTTTAACTGTTTTTTGCTCTGTTCTTTTTTGGTTTGGTTTTTTTTTTTTTTTGCTTCAGACTTTACTTCAGTGCAACTTAAGGTGTAAGTTCACTTTATACATACATGGTAAATAGTCAGAAACATCGGCAGAAAATGGTCTTTATTTTTGGGGAGTCTCATATTTAGGCACAACAGCACCAAATTAATGTTCTAGCATTGAGAATGATATAACAGAATGAGAATATGTGGTGAAAATGGAAAAGAAATGCACTAACAAGAAAAAAATACTCCCATATAGAAGAATTTTTATGTGGTAGGACATTTAAACACCAAAAGAAAATATTTGGCAGTAGGAACATAAGCTTCAGGGTCATAAATGCATAAAACTTAATTTCTGGATTTTTGATAATTCATTGTTTTTCTCTGTGAAAACCTTACCTTTGGTTTAATGTAAAGAGGAAATCCTTAGTTATTTTCTAAGTATGGTCTTGAGCAGATGAAGAGTGTGGATGGAATAGGTTTAACCTATGTGAAGACCTGGTAGTTTCAGGGCAACCAGTCAGAGTTCATGATATCTGTGGATACTGCCTAACATGCAGGATTTGACTGATTTCAGGAGACTGCCATCAGTGGGACTGCCTCAACCCATCATAAAATGCTTTAGAAGGGGGAATCTTGTTTCTGATAACTGCTCCTAAGGTAATGTGTGCAGAATAACTCCATTTCAGAAAAAAAAAAATTAAAATGTGGGAGGAAAAAATACTAGGGTCAGGAATTAGGTGGCTAGTGAATAGAGACTGAGTCATTCACCTTCATGGAACAGCATGAATTTCCTGATTACAAAAACTCCCATTAATGGTAAAAGTTCTACTTGGAAACTGCAGTAAAACATTTCTAATTCAATAATAAATTAAAATCTAGCAGCCATCCCTACCTTGAGCTGGTGTGGACCGGAGAGTGGCATAAAAATACAAACAACCATCCTTCAGAATGCAGTAGTGCTGAATCCAGACATCTTTGCTCCTGTCCAGCAGGTGGAGAAGCCCCAGGCACTCGGGGTTCTTGATAGCCAATGGTGGGAGTGTAGTGTTATGCAGTGTGACATCTACCCACACGTGGTTCTGTAAAGTAAGTATGTAATGAAGCGTTCTGGTAAAAAATTAAGGAGGGCATGCCGGTATGAAAAGACACAAGCTCTAGTCTTCTGCTAAGAAATTAGCTTTTGTTGTGAAAATCTTCTGAAAAGTTGTGCTGGCGCTGGCTGGAATACAGTTAGTTTTCTTCACAGTGGCTAGTATGGGGCTGTGTTTGGGTTTTGTGCTGAAAACAGTGTTGACAACACAGGGATGTTTTAGTTATCACTGAGGAGGGCTTGAACTGATCCAAGGGCTTTCTGCCCTTCACCCTGATAATGGGACCATGGAAAATGCTAAAGATAGATTCTGAAAATGTTAGGCTTTGTGTTTTCTCAGATCGGTGCATTCACCTTAGCAGTATGATAAATGATATAATTGTTAGATGTGATGATTGTTTAGTAATTAAATATAATTATTATATAATCATAGGAAGAATCACGAGAAACTACACTGGGAACTTAAGAGAGCTATGTTTAGCTGAAATCTATGTATACAATAGAACAATATAAGTTTAATAATTACCATAGAAGTTATATAACTACAGAATATAAAAACCCGTTCCTCTCGAATGTGTGGGCGGAATCAAATTTGAGGTGAAAAGCACCCCTGATTCCCAGAGCTCTTAATAAAGCACCTACATATAATTGCCTATGTGATTATATGTTTCTGAACACTAACAACCCCACTAGTAAGGAGGCTGGGGATGCACAAGGAGTTGGGAGGGAACTCAGCTAGGACAGGTGACCTTAAGCAACCACAAGGATATTCCAGAACATACATCATGCTCAGCACATGAAACATGGGGAAGAAGATGGAAGTGGGGGGAAGTTTGGAGTGGTGGTGTTTCTTTTCCTGAGCACCCATCACATGTGATGAGGGCCTACTCTCCTGGGGATGGCTTAATACCTGTCCAGCCATGGGAAGGGGTGAATGAATGCCTTGGTTTGCTCTACCTCTGTGTGTGGGTTTTGCTTCGCCTGTTAAAATGCCCTTCTCCCAACCCACTAGTCTTCTCACTTTTAGTCCTCTGATTCTTTCCCCCCCTCACACTAGGAGCTAGCGAGTGGGCAGCTGTGTGGGGCTGAGCTGCTACTGGGGTTAAGTAACAACAAAATTCAATGCTGAAAATGAAATTACTGTGTATGTGATAGAAAATATCCAAATGTCCAGTCTCTTCTTAAAATAATGATTTGCCTCTTCTGCACGTATTTTATTTTTCAGTACATGTTTTTTAGGTACAAACACGTCTACTTCACAGCTGTATGAAGTTTTTTTTAAAAAATTGTCGTGCTGATTGCTTGACCTCAGTAGTCTTTATATAATCTGGCAAGAGAAAACTCACCATCTGCTCTTTGGGTTTCAGAGAAAATGTCGTGGTGTCTGTCAGTGGGATACTGCATTCAGACTTGGATGGAAGCACTACCACACACTAAATGTTCCCTTTCCCTTTCCCTTTCCCTTTCCCTTTCCCTTTCCCTTTCCCTTTCCCTTTCCTTTTTTTTTTACTGTGTTGTTAATGGATGAATGCATGAGTGATCTTTCTGTATGTGTAATGTTGAAAATTTTATCTAACAGTTTTATGCATGCTACACTAAAGATTGACTCTTTTGATGTGTTTTGTCTGTGTAAGCCTTTGTTATCCTTTTGGGCTCAGGCTGTTTTAATGTTTCTTTAGGTTAGGATACACACTTTCAATTATTTGATCTATTTTTGCTGTTTTCAAGTGTGTGGATTCCTTCATATTGAGAAATGCTCAGGAAGATTATACTTGGAAACAAGTTTGGTTTTGCACTTATAACCTCATGTGAAAGCTAAAGCCAAAAGAAATATATGTTCAATCAATTTTACATCAAAAGGTATTAAAGCATCAAGAAACACCATTCACTGTTTTTAAACCTATCATTAAATACTGCTGAAGGAATCACTCATATAATTTTTTTTCACTCATTAATGCAGTTTTTAATTTGTACCTTGCAATTTTCATATTTTTATGAAGTTGGTTTGTCTATAGCAGGAGAGTAGGACTCATGGGGCCAGGAAAGGGCAGACTAAAATGTCTTTGACCTCTATGGTTCAAAGTCTGGAAATACTAAAATTAGCTTTTCAATTCCCATTTCAGGGGCCAGCCAGAGACCATTGATACTGAGTTATGCTGGGCTGAGTAATGTCTCCAAGCAGCAGCTCAAGATGAGTTATGGCTGTATTTTTCCCAGCCACAGGGGCCAGCAAAGAACATAACAGTGTAAAGAGATGGTTAAGTCAATTTTTATCAACATACTTATCTTTCCTTATCTCTGAAAACACAGAAAATAAGAACTCAGCAATCATGTCTCATTGTCACCCAATATTCTGTTGGAAAAAGTGGGTTGCCTGCAATCAAGGCAGAACTGTGGGGAATACTTAGAAAGATATGGCCCTTCTCTTCTTTTACACTGAGCAGTATTACCTAAGGCTAAACACAAGCTTGTGAGAGTCATCTCTACCCTTGCTTTCTGCCTGCTGCAATAATTTCATGTTATGTTTCCAAACCAGCCTAAAGCTGCTCATATCTGGAGAAGAAGCATTTTGATTAATTCCACCATATCACAGCAAAGCATATAAGCTGAGTGATAATTCTGTATATGGCTCTTAGACTGGGAGTGGTTCACAGCCCAACAGAACCAAAGTGTGCAGCTTCCACGTTGTTGTCTTCATCTGACCCTGTACAAACACAGCTACTCTCTCAGTCTTCTGCACAATCTGCTGCACACATGCTTCTCACCTAAATACAGCATTACCTGGTGGATGGGATGCACTGCTTTATCCATAGCCTCCAGCCACCTGTAATATGACAAAAAGTGAGAACAGATCAGTTTAGCAGATCAGAACAAATATGCTTCACCGCCTCTTCTAATTCTTGCTGACATATGCAGCACCCAAAGGGATGCACAATTTTCAGGACATATTTAAGGCTTTAAGTCAGAAAATGAATGGATTAAATCTAAATAAACATTGCTGGCTCTCCAAAATTTAAGTCACAAAGCTTGCTGTATAACACATTGTAATAAATAAAGGCAATACTGCAGACAAGAAAATCTATATATCAAAATGTATCGTTCAAATATAGTTCAACTTGTCAGGCTAAATGATTACTCTCCTTGTCTTTGTTATAATGTAGACAATGAATTAGTGGGAAACGTAAAAACCCTTTAAAATATTATGGGTGATTTTAATCTCTTTGTTTTGTCACCTGTTATCTTTGGGAAATGCAAAACATTATTTTTAAATTCTAACTCTGTGTCAAACCTAAAGACATGGCCTCTTACCAGAACCAACATGTTTTTGTGGCACATCTGCATTTTAAAATACTAAAATGAAAATGTGACAGAAAGACAGAAAAGGAGATGAAGATGGGATTGTATTTATTACTAGCACTATCCTTGTTGGGCAGAAGAGAGACTGATAAGCAAGTTTACATCCACAGGAAAACTTACATTTCCATTTGATATAAAAGTGGGAGCAAAGGCATGAGAATAGGGGTGAAGATTTTGTTCTCAGGATAAATGAAGAAATCAGGGGTGTAACAAAATGTGAATGTTAAAGATTTTATTAAAGAAAAAAAGCTATGAAACTGAAAAATAATTTTTGAAGCTTCTGCAATTGAGAAATAGAAACATTATCTTCCCTTAAGTTGCTGATAGATTTTTAATTTCAAGGTAGGTATTGTGAACATCCTCCAAAGATGCAACCTCCTTCTTCCCACACTGGAGTAACAAAACAGAAGCCATTAAAATGAAAGATTTCTTACCTCTTCATTTCTTGATTGGAAGTTGCACAGAAGTAGAAAATCCTGTTTCCAGCTTGAGGTACACATTTAAAAACAAATGGTTTACCCAGACTTGTGTCGACACCAATTTCTGCTCCTTCCAGCTTTGTTACTTCCAGGGGTCTGCACTTCCCTTCATCCTGCAGTTAGAAAGAAAGAATGCCCAAAGTTCAGAGCAAATATGAAACTAATCAAACACCCTCTAAACTTGCGTCTCTGTTTTTGCTGTCTTAATTGCTTTTAGTTCATCAGAAGCCGTATCTGCATGCAGAAAAGTTTTCTAGGTATGTGTATATATTCCAAACATTGAGGGTCCAGCTGAGTGATACCAGGATTTTCAAAGTGCACTGAAGAATTTAGGATCATAGGTCTCTCTGATAATCAATGCAGTGGTTGCAGTTTGGTTTGTGCAGAAACACTCACCTTACATGCATAGATACAGGCAAAAAAATACTTCTACCTGAAAATAGTGAGCACAATTTCAGTTCCTTTCCAAAGTTGCTGTAAATATCATTATGTTCATAAACCTTCCCACACAATTCAGACAACCTTCAATGCAGAGCGCTTCAAAACCTTTTTGCTTGCTTCTGATCGTATCAAAGCTCTTTGAGACTGAAAGGCAGTGCAAATGTCTTTCCCTGTGGTTAGCAATAAAGAGCCATTAAACTCCTTTATGCACATGGGTGGATGAAGCAGTTTATTCCCACAATTTCCCAGCCCAGCTCTCCTTAAATACATGTCATAACTCAAAACAAAGGTGCACACATCTGGACAATGAACTCTAGCTGTGTTTTAAAAAATATTCTCAGCCCCTTCTCCTTGACGATCTGTGGCCAGAGATCTAACGATTGCATCAAATTTGGTGGGAATAAAATGAAAAAAGTTAATGCTGGGAGCTCTGAAGATCATGAGTGCAATCTGCAAAATACACAGATGATGGAGTCTTGTAGAATAAAACTGGTTGATTGTTGGGAATTAATTAAATTTAGTCAGAAGGATCTGAACTGTAACTGCCTGATGTAATTTTTTCTTAGCCTAAAAATAAAGAGCTTTCCGTGAAAAAAAATGCTCTTGTGAGAATTAAATATTAAATAATTGATTGTATTCTCACTGGCACATGGAAATATCACTTTGTTACACATAATTCTTCTGTAGAAACAAAATAGTCCCTAATAATGACAACAGTAAAAATTAATATTCATGAATACATTTCTTTGATTTCTACACTTCCTTGCCTTCCTATTTTTTTAATGCCAAACTAATTTTTTTCAATGTAAAACTGAAGAAGATGAAGGCAATCCTACAAATTGTCAATGCTATGTGGCTACTTCACTTATAATGCCTTCAGACACAAAATAACATTGCAAAGACAGCATAACCAAAATGTGTATTCAGGTCCAAATCCCGTTCCTACAGGGATGCACAGCCTGTGCTGTATTATTCAGTGGGATCCTGTCCATGGTCCTGAAGGCAATGATCGCTTTAGATACTGAAATGACTGATCACTACTACTGCATATCCCTATAAACCTATTTTGTAAACATTTTCTGCGGTGTCTAGAATGAATGTAAATAGAATTTCTGTGGCACCAAGAATTATTTATGTCCACTGTGTTCCAAACACGTCGAGGAATGGAATAAAATGGATTGGATGCATTTAA
The DNA here is from genome assembly GCF_000277835.1 of Geospiza fortis. Lineage (NCBI taxonomy): Eukaryota > Metazoa > Chordata > Aves > Passeriformes > Thraupidae > Geospiza > Geospiza fortis. The sequence goes on along the minus strand of NW_005054607.1, from coordinate 100,175 downwards.
AGGGAGACCAGATGCCTTTCACTGAATGATAGAGAGACATGCTCCCTCTGATAATCTAGACCAGAGAATCATAGAATTGTTAAACTTGGAAAAGAGCTTCATAATGATCATGTCAAACCATTAGCCAAGCACCACCTTGTTCACTGCTAACACCATGGCCTATGTGTCACATCCACACATTTGTAAGGGGTGTTTTTTCACTCATGTGGCTTTCATGAATAAGAGATTGTTCCTTTGGAAAATATCCCTTTGCTACAAGAATTGCCAAAGGCATATTGCTAAGAAAAATAAAATTATAGAAGTATTTTCTTATGCCTGAGACTAAAGTTCAACCCACTGATGATACTGCCATTATGGAACCTAATATACCTATGTGGTGCTGCCTGAGATGATCAGATTTGTACAGATTTTAAATGCACTAACTCAGATTTTAGCTACTACTGTTCCATTCTGCACTAAATGAATTTTTTTTTTCTTTCCTCAAGGTTGTGATCAGCTAGTTTACAAATTCTAGGCAGTCTTCAGTATCAAACATGGATGAAGTTTTCTAGGCAGAAGGCAGAAAGCAGATGCTTCTCTGGTACATGCTATTCTATGAACAGGAGAAATATCTGAAGGAACCATTCCTATACTGCTGGTTTTCCTAAGATGATCAGAGGTTAAATGTTTCTGCAAAAAAAAAATTAAAGTATTAAACAATGTATAATGATGAGAAACGGAAATCAGAAAGAAATGAAAATAGAAAGTTAGATGTCTCCTTCCTATATTGTATCATATGCTCATTAAGGTAGTGCATGTAGTCCTATTTAATTTGGTACAAGTAATTCCAGGATTCCAGTTAATGCCATTCATAGAATTTCCTGAGTGATTCATTGCACTCAACTTTTGTTCAAGCACATATACACATTTGTATATGCTATACAAATTAAGTTTCTTCATGTATCGCTAAGAAGCAGCTGAGAAAATCTCTGCATTTCATGCTATTAGCAGCAAAAAAAGATAAAAAGTAATGACACGAGTAACTATGAAATGAACTTGAAAGTAAAACACAAAATAGTCTACAACTACTAGTAAGAGGGAATTAAAGCAACTTTACAGAAAATAATATCAAAACCTAGAAGGAATCTAAAAGACAATGAAAACTGAGCAGGGCTAGAAAGCAGAAAAAGTCTTGGCTAACTTGGGAGACTGGCAGTAGGAAGTGTGAGGCAGTTGCCCTGAGGTCACTGGTTTAGATTGGTTTCAGGTCAGCAGTGGCATGACCAAATTTTGACTGTCTTTCAAATGCATCTTCCTGGATGTCCCTCAGTGTTCTTAAAATAGACATCTCTTAATTAAGACAGGAAACTGAACTTTTTTTTTTCTTATTTCTTATTTGCCTAGCTTTCTCCATCACAGCAGATGTATCCACAACTCTCCCTGGAATTTTCACCATCTACTATTTTCTGGTTTTCTCTGACCAGCTTCTCCTTGAGGTCTGGTGCTGCCTGCTTAGTATATCACTGAAAATTTCTTCTCCCTGTGTCTGTCTTTCTAATCACTATATTTGTGGCAGGTTCATTTTTTGGTTCTTTAAGGAAATTACAGCTGAAGGCTGTTTACTCCTTCTTTGAGCTGGGCAGAGATCAATGCAGAAAAAAGACAGATGCTTTTTATGTCTTTTTTTCCTTACATCTATTTCCTTTGCCCTTGAGGAAATGGCTTGTGTATGTCAGTCAACAGGGAGCTCTAGACTCCAGAACAGTTTGTATGGCATTTTTTGCCAGTAGAGATGAATTTACTTAGTTTTTAATTTTGTTTTGCTTTAAATAATTCACATATAAACTAGAGAGAATATAAATACACTGAAGAACAAAACAATATGGAAAAACATTAAAAAACTTCTCTGATTTGAAAAACCTAATTATCACACACCAAACAGTACTGGCTGTAAGATGAAATACAAACGGTCTCATGGAATGGTTTATCTTTGCATTCCAGTTGCTCCAGTTGGTTCTTTCTAATTTGTTGCAATTAATTCCACAAAAGGTAATGAACAGTTCGCAAGACCAAGTCTCACAGAAATAAATATTCAGCTAAAATTTTGAACAACTTGAATCAGATCAAATAATGTATCTGTGTATGACTTTCTCTGGGTCAGGGTGTGCAATCTTTTAAGCCAAAATTAACACATGTATCATCAGCTAGCATTATTTCTCATTTCTCAACAGAAATAATACAGAGGATGTATTTGAGACAATGGATTCAGCAGGTTCTTAAATGTCAACTGAAAAATACATTCTAGAGCCATGGGAGTCATGGTAAACGTTAAGAAATCAGATTATACACAGGGTCTATATAAAGTGGCAGCTTCCAGACTATGGTGATACAGCTCCAAGCAAGAATGAAAAACAAATAGAAGTGATACCTCTACGAGCCATGGCTTAGACCTAAATCTATTTCTAGCTAAGCCATTTATATAAAGTGATTAGGCTTAGCAATGAACACACAGGCTTGTTCAAGAGAACAAAGGACTGAGTATTTGCCATAGATTGAAATGCTCTGAAGCCTCTGCATATGGCACACAGGGGATTTCTTGGTGTCAAAATTGGACTCCATATACCACAGAAATGAAAATAATTTAAAAGCACTTTTTTTCCTTCTCTGTTCTATTCTAATGGAAACAGGGATATGACCTAACATCTAATGATTTAAGTGATGTAATAGCTATTTATCAGGTTGGGGTGTAATTGTTTTGGATGATAAGAAATGCATGTCTTTGTTCTCACTGACCTGCCCTCAGCTTTGAGATACTTTGTCTTAGTCATTCACACTATGCCTAAAGGCTTCCTAGAGGCATTAAACTTGGGAGCTTAAGAAATGCAAATCATAATTCTCTTTTTAAAAGCGACATTACTATATATGATTACAAAAAAGCACATTCCTGTCCTTCAATGCTGCCACAGGAGGAGCGCTGTTCAAGAGTATATGTTGTAGTTTTCTTATGACATGTTTCAGGGCATTACCAGCACGAACTGTCATGAAGGCCATTTCTCTGAGACTTGGGGCTACACAGGAAAGTCGATTTTCTCTTTATTCACAGTTCAGTCTCTCACTACAGCCGAATCTCTAAAGCATGTTGTTTTCTATTGTCAAGGCAATAGTTTCCAACTTGACTATTCCTTCCAACGTAACTGCTCCTACTTCCTTGCTATCACAGCTGCTTCTTTTGACTTTCCTACTTGGAGTCCATACAAAATGCTAGCAACAAACCCATACTCTTTAGATCTTTATTTCTAACTACTATAGTTCTACATCATTCTTAGCTGAGGGAATTGGACAGTGAAATGGAATAAATTACAAAAGTAATACAAGGATGTGATAGAGCTGGTTTGACTAGAATTAATCAATCTCTGACATCTGGAAAGGAAGTCTGCATGGAGATACATTAATAACTCTTTCCTGTTGGAGACAGGCCTCTCTAGAGTTTCTTCTAGACGATAACCACCATGATATTTATTTCTTCAGTACCTTTCAGGAGCTAAATTAGTTATCTGTCTTGCTATCCTCTTTACCAGAGTCTATTATGTCCAAAGGGCTGAAGACAATTCCTAGAAATACTGCAAGATAAAAACCAGACAGAAGCTTGTTATAAGTGATTTTTAGGAAATTCTGGCTTTCACTGGCACTTTCACTTAGTGGTTTTGTAAAAGCCAGTATTAAATTTGTTGAACACCTTACATGATGGATATTTGTAATGAGGAATTTTAGGAAACTAATTTCTGCCTATAATGCCTTCTTAATCCTTGTGTTTTGCTATTAAGCCTCAAACACTGTTAGCACTCTAGCAGGTGTTTCCCCATGATAAATGAATGCATGCTCCACAGTCTTAAAACCCCTTAATGGCCCATTTGTTCCTGGGTCCTGGAAATTATATTCCTTTTCTTTAATGAAGTCACAAGACCAGTATTTTTTAATCCTGAAGACTGCAACCAATTTTAAGGTTTTCAAGTTAGTTGTCATGTTCTAAAAGTGACAGTTTAGAGATTTAACAGGTTGAAGTGATGCTCTGCCACTGTGAGGTAGATTGTTTTTTCTATCTTATTGGTCTCATGTAAAGCTGATTAAGACTTATTTGTCCTATACTTCACTACAAACATTTTGTGGTTACTTTGCAGCCCCTTTACTGTGATGAGCAGCAAATGATACTTTTAGAGGAGCAAACGTTGCTCCTTTAAAAGTACCATTTTAATTTATCTGTAAAGAAAGGATCAGTGTGTGACTATGTTGATGTGTTTACAGCTTTCCCTGAAAAAATGTGTTACGTTCAAGCACAAGAAACTTGTCTGCTTATACTTGCCTTAGGGAAGGATTTAAGTGTACATTCATGTCTGTCTCCTCATAATTTCCAGACATCTTTCCTTTAAGACAAAAACTGGGCATATTGAAAAATAAGGATTTAGCATGTTTGAGAAGATCCAGTGTTCTGGACCTGTAGAATATATAGTAGAGCTCCATGGTTTCCAAGTATAGGCAAAAGTATTATAAATAATTTATTTCTGGTGATCTCAGAAATTTACCAAAACCAAGGTTCTAACACAAAAATATCTCTGGTCTGAGGTGGCAAACACAGCTACAACCACTGAAGTGAAAAAAAAAAGTTTTAGCTACTGATATGGATTGTAGAGTCAAGGATTTCTGTTGGCAGCATCTGTTTGAGGGAAAAGAAAGTAACTTTGCATGGGAAGTGACTGAATATTTTCCAACAGCTATCACTTCACCACTGTGTGATTGGCTAGAGATGACTCAAAAGAGCAGCAATTACATGGGAGAGTCAAATGTCAAAAACTCTAGGAATCCTCTTTTTAAGGTAGGCGGGAAGAGAGAAATTCAAGATGGATAATATCTGCTTGTAGATTACAATCACGAGGAAATCTAACTCCCCATGTTTTTTGATATGGATTGAAGCAGAGATGCATCACCCTCTCCTTTCTCCACTACAAAACATAATATGCTGCATTTCAGGCTTAAATAAGAGTTGTCTTCTTACACAACTGGAAACCAGGCATGGCCTTGCTGGAGTAACTGGAAATACATCAATGTAAGCTGATGTTCTTAACAACAGAATGAAGATGATGAAATAGATTATCCTGGCTATTTTGCTGGATAGTGACAGCTTTTCCTGAAGTTTTTTTAAATTCCTGAATTACTCTTGCCTTTAATTAACTATTTCAAAGAACTTCCTAGATACAGTAAGTGAAAATTTTTTTCCTCCAGAATGAGGCAAGATCAGGAACATAATATTGCCAATTTAATCATGTAGCTGGCATAAAACATAAAAAGTTGTGCTAAATGAAAAATATTATTTGTAATTCCTGCAGGAAAAAAAGTGGGATGAGCAGTCCTCTTTTTACATCCTGAGAGAAATCATACCAAAAGAAAGAAGTGCCAATGAATACACTTGAGATCCCTCTTATTTCATTTGTGCATTAAGTTCTCTCAGTAGTGAAGAACTGTATTTGTTTTAAGTATCTTGCTCCCTGTCTCTCTTACTAAATGATTCTTCAGAGTATTCTGTAAGTACATGCGGCAGTAAAGAAAATCCTTGTGTTTTCATCTGCTAAAATAGCACCTCAATATTTCAGTATTCTGAAATGTATTCTTTGGAATCCAGAGACAGAGAGCAAAAAACCAGCATGAAATAATTTAAAAAATAATTGAAGGGCACTAGTCTTGGATAATGCAAGAAAATAAGCAGTAGTTAGCAGTAGTTAGCTATTTGTATAAAATATTTATGCAATGCTTTAAATGTGTTTACTCTTTTTAAGAAAAAAGCAAATGCACACAGTTTGCATGATTGAAATATTTATTTTCTTAGTGCAACAAATAAGGTAGTTGAGCAACAAATGAATTAAAAGAAACCTAGTTGAAAGGAAGAAGTGAAAATGTAATTAAATCTTGGAGAATGTAAGATTATGGGGCACCTTCTAATCCTCACTCCAATTTATCGAACACTCTGTGATGTTTAATTGATCAAAAACTGGGAAGCGTTTAAAAGTACAACTAGATATGCATTTTTACATTTCAAGAGTTTGATGATGGCTCTGGTTATGATAAAATGAAATCTCTTCAAAAGAATGTTTCCTACATGTTTGCATCTTTTTAGTGTGAAGTTTTTTACTTGGTTTTGTTGTGACACCAGGATAGCTAGTGCTGAAATAAAGCACTCGCCAGGCTGTTTTGTTGCATACCCCATGGTTCTGCAGCATACTCCTGATTAGATGGCTCATGTGTCTACCATGACAGATGCAGAGAAACAAGACTACCAGCTATTCTGCTGGAAATGTAAGGTGCAGAGAGAACTGTAGAAGAACACTCAACAAGCCTTTGTACACTTCATGCAAAACCCTGTAGCATTGATGTTATGCTGCAAATACCGTAAGTTGAGATAATGATCTGCAAATTTTAATACAGAACTGCTACACTCCATAATTCAGGACACACTCCTGAATTACTGACTTCTCACCAGCCACTCTCCTTACCTTCTTGTGTTTGTAATAGTGTAGGTAACCATTATGTTTCAGCACAAACCACCTCTTTCTCCAGCCCTTCAGTATTGCCGATTGTGTTCGTTTGTGCAGATATCCTCGGCAGGTAGGTTTGGGGGTGTTGGGGTAACGGCTGATGTCTGATCCCACTATCATCGTCAAGATGTCAGGACCTAAAATATTACATGTGAAAATATAAGTCAAAACTATAAATGTGTCAATATTTCTGAATACCATAAAGGGTAGGGAGAAGGAAGGCAGTATTCTATACCACGCCCATGTCCTCCCAGTGTAGCTTCTAGAAGTAAAAAGAAGCAGAGCAGCTGACAAATCATATTAAATAAATCAAGTGATATTTGGCCTTCTTTTAACACAAATTCAGCAGTGGAACTAATTTTGTTTTGAGAACTAGTAATGGAGCCAGCTATCTGAAGACACATCTAAAAAAATTTTTGTGACCTATCTTTGCAAGCAGCATCTTTGGTACTTGTCTATTTTATCAGTTAGGAGAAGTAATTTGAGTAATTTCATTGCTCAAATGGGTGTACATAAATTGAGGTTTAATGAAAAATTGCTGAAAATGCTCTTAGGGGCACCTTCAGTTTCTGTCATTTTACATATGCTCCTGAGAATTCTTCATTTTCCAGGCCTTGGAGTAAGGTAACTTTTTCTGTGCCCCTCACTGAGGAAGATGGCTGCTGGAAGCAAACCTGTGCTAAAGCATCTAGTTATCATTTGCAAAATGTAAGGACTCAGAAGAGATTATGGGTTGCAAGATTAAAGAAAAAATGTTATCTTCATCATCAATGAGATGCAACGTCACAATATTTGCTGACAGTATCAATATATCTATGATTTTGACCCTAAAGGCCTGAAATTCTGATTGTATCAACGCTAAGGAACAGGTGGTAATGCCTGAAGGAAAATTTAGAAATGTGACTGTGACACAATTTCTTCTGCAAAACATTTGCTGGGTTTCTTTTTGGGGGACACTTGACTTTGGGAATGTTGTTGGTGTGCCAAGATTCAATCCAGGGGGTGTTCTCTGAGGAGTTGAAAATACCAGTAATTACAGATTTATCTGCTAAAACACTCAACATTCTCTTAAATACAACAGTGTGAATGGCAGTTCTACAATTAAATAACACAGTATATGTCAAGTCAAATTTGTCATTGCCTTGTAAAAGTATTTTAATTTATTGAATTTCCCATGATCCTCTGTCAAAAATTTATCTGGGATAAATACAGGGATAGCAGTAAACTAATTTTCACCATGTAAACACGGCTGTCTTTGGGTTTTAGTCATCACAATTCTGGGAAGGATATACTGGACTAATATCCCTAACTGTCTCTGTGGTGGTACAAAAGAATGCCTCATGAAATAAACTCTCTGATCTCCTGACTAGACTTCAGATCTTGGCAACAGAGAAACAGAAGGAAGATGTGAAGACTTTCTCTGAGGAAGTATAAGGCAGAAATAAGGCATTTGTGTCTCTTGAGTCACTTTAAGGGCTCAAAAGTCCTTCTGAGTCACTTTCTTTGTAAGAGGAGAGCCAAAACCATTACAGTTACATGCTCTTTGGGGACTAATTTTCTAAAGTGTCTAAAAAAACAACGTCTAGATAAAAAAGTTACCTTGGCAATACCACTGTATGAAATAGTAAGGCATTAAACTACTAATTGAGATTTCTGTTGCATACATCACCCCATTTCTCTGGATGTGCTTGGAGCATTCAGCAGAAAACCTGATCCATTAATTTAATTTACTGTGATTCAGAATTACCTTTCCTTGCCAGATTTGCAGCTTCTGAATGTGGCATGCTGGTGACATCAGTTCCATTTACTGCTATCAGAATATCCCCAACTTGAAGCCCTGCTTCTTCAGCTGCGCTATCTGGAAGAAAAAGAAAAACAAAAGAGAAAAGAGAAAAAGAAAAAGAGAATAAGGAAAAGAGAAAAAGAGAAAAACAAACAAAAGAAAACGACCAAAACCAAAAAACAAACATAAAAATTTATTTAGTCCTAAGATATCAAGCGTGCCTATATGATCACACTTTTCTAGCAAAACAAGTATCTGTTCAGCCAGTCAAGGATTATGTTTTAGGGCCTTCATGATGTCAACTTGGAGGTTGAACAACTTTTCCTGACCAACTTGTTACTCATCTGTTAATGAAGCTTCAGGATTTGGATACGGATGCAACCCTAAGATAATCACTGGCAATGCAGAAACTCCATTAAAATGCCAATAGGATTTTAATGCTTTAAGATTCAAATAGACATTTCAGTATCTGAGAGTTTTTTGGCCTGAAGTGCAAAGAAAGATCTGATGCAAAGCTCAGTAGAGCCAGTAGAAAAAAATTATCTATTATTCTGATAAACTTTGAATTTAACCCCAAAAGAGTACCTTCTGTATTGATATTTATCTTTGCTGGTTAATAGAATTTGGGTATAGCATTTTGAGAATTTTTGGCTTAAGGAAGAAATTACATGGTAAGTTAAAAAGGTCCCAGTGAAGGAAGAAATGAATCAGATTTTTAATGCATCACCTTTTGTTTATTTGTTAACCATTGCAAAGCACATGCATTCCTAATAAAACACTGCTCAGAAACATGCCAGCCAGGAATGGAAACATACTAGGGAAGTGATAAATATACTCTATTCATGGGCACCAATACACAGTTACTTAAATCCCAGTTACAAATTTCTCAAATACAGTATTTATCTTCTCATTTATAAATAAGCATTCTGAATGTACTGTAAAATAATAGTTTTGGAAAGTCTTATTTCATGTCCTTAACATTTACTGTATGCTTTTAAAGATTTTGCACCCTATGATGCAGTAAATGTGATCCTTCAGTGTATTTCTGAGAATGTTTAGAAATTGTAGGGATAAAATTAGTAAAAGCTTAATAATAAACAGGCACAATAAAGCCCTGATCCACCCTCATGTGTATTAAAAATAATTTGTAAATGTCAGAAAATTTTGGGTTGTGCTGGCCTTAAGCATGCCATACCAGACTTTACGACCATAAGTGGGCTATAAAAATATTATTAAAATATTCATTATAGAATCATAGAATGATTTCAGTTGAAAGAGACCATGTAGTTCCAATCCCCTTCCACTAGACCAGGTTGCTCAAAGTCCCATTTAACCCTGGCTTGAACTTTTGAAGGGATGGGGCATCCACAGCCTCTCTGGGCAAGCTGTGTGAGTGCCTCACCACTCTCACAGGGAAGAATTTCTTCCCAATGAAATGAGTTATATTTTGAGAAAACATAATTTTACCACAAGCTTGTCTGAAAAATGTTATTTTTTAATGTTGTCACTGTTTTAAAGCAACTGTGTTTGAAAACAACATACAAGTAAAAGAGCGATATAAAATGTGAGTTGCTATACTTAATTTTAACTAGTAGGGGTAAATTGGTAAGTGTCAGAGCTATTGTATGCATGATGCAGGATTTTATTTATACTTAGGTAAAGAGCTTATGAACTCACATGCTCCTGAATTCACAGGCTTTCTCAGTGTTGTCAGGATGATGGACAATCTAATACGTAAGGCTGGTGATAGTGACAGAGCTGTTCTCAGATGCCATGCCAGAAGGCAAGCACTAGCTTTCTCTGTACTGGATGACATTTTGCACAGTATCTGCTATTTTTAGTAAGAATCTATCATAGTCTCCCGTACCTTCTGCT